>NW_026516723.1:0-283696 GCF_025766255.1 Zychaea mexicana | reverse complement strand
TTTTTTTTTTTTTTTGTGACAAGACATCCATTCTAAGTGCATCATAAGCAGACCTTCTCTTTCTAAATTATCGTAAAGGATATCAAGAGATCACTAACAACATACGCCTATGCATCATATTGCGTCAGTCCATACAGTATCGGCTTATAGCCGCCCCTCGTTGTACAGGTGTAAGATCTTCCACATTCATGATATAATGGCAATCGTACTGCTACTGATTAGAAAAGCTGGATAATCCGAGTATAGCGTTTCCGTGCTTTACAAATTCGGATGGATTGTGTCTATGCTACAATGCTTAGCTGGTTGCCGTGGTAGTTGTCTGTGTATACTTTTGATGTTAACCAAATATCTTATCTGATGATGTCTTTGGACAGTGTAATAGTGTGTTTGCGCTCTGTATTCTCTTTTGAAAAACTAGCAACGAAGGTATTCTAGCGAAATGCATGCACACCACAGCTAGTGCTTATACAGTATGTAGTTAATAGGACTTGACGTATACGTATTGTAACGGTGCATATTTTATTCGGTGTAAGTAGTTTCAATCAATTGCTCCATAGTGTTGGGATACAGTAGTAGGGTGATAAACGTAGGTTGAAAGAAGTTGAAGATATAAAAAAGTGTCAAACCGTTATAAATTGCGCTGATGAAACTGTGAGCGGTCATTGCTTGATCGTGAACTATATAGAGAAGAAGGGCATATCGAATATCAATAGTATTGCTGGGTACGCTTCACTTATAATAATCATCTTTCATAAAAGAGAATGTCAAACCGTTATAAACGTATCAGTGTTTTGACCACCATCATCTCCATCACAACAACAACAACAACAACAACAACAACCACAGCAGCAGCAGCAGCAGCAACGCTGGTGAGCAAGAACAGGATTAGAAAGAGCGAGCAACAATAACACCCGCATCTCAGACAGTAGAGCTCGCACAACATAGTGCTGAGCCTTTCGACGTGGATGTCTGATTAGCAGAGGGTTTCGGCGGTTCGTCGAACTGATTTTCTTTTTCTTTTTAAATGTCTTATCTTATGGTCGACGGAAGAGTATTGCGCTGTTTGCTGTAATGGAGAGATCATCAACAGGGTTGAGCAGCCCGCAGCGGCACTGTAACCTGACAACAGCTCAAAGCTAAGATTCCCGATTTTTGTGTGAAATTCAAAGAGGTGTGAGAATTGACGGATCCTGCATTTAATTAAACTGTCAACTCCTATGTATTAAGTACATAAAAATAAGCACTGGCTATGGTGTGCTTGCATATCGGTAGAATACCTTCGCCACAGATTTTATTATACTATAAAAGAGAATACAGAGCGCAAACACATATATAAATACACTGTGGTAAAACACATCATTACACTACCTAAATCATCATCGGAATAAGGTACTCGGCTAAAAATCAAGCAAAAGCATACACAGCAATTACCATGGCAATAAGCTAAGCACTGTCGCATAGAGACATTCCCACCGAGTTGTGTAAAGCACGTAAACATTATACTCGGATGATCCAGCATATGTAAGGCTATTATAACCCGATATGGACTGACGCGATATGATGCATAGACGTATGTCATTTGTGATCTCTTAATCCCTTATACGATTATTTACCAAGAAAAGGGAGCCGATGATGCACTCAGAACGGAAGTTTTGTCACCACAAGTTATATTGACGAATTCAAATCAGAAGAAAGGATATCTTATCACCAGCATGACTGAGCGTGTATTGGATTGGGTTGGAGTAAATGTGTGCTGAACGCCGTAGCCAGCGTCTTCTCATACGAGTATATGCCCACGGCAATCAGCGATTGCCGATCGTCCAAGCCCGCAATGATGGATGTGGGCAGCTTTAAACAAATTGTCAAATTATAGACCAGCATGGCTGTTTTCGGTTAATCAAGGGGTTGAAAGGGGCGTGGCGAGCGAAACAAACCATTAAACTGGTTCTCTCAGTTTAGAACAGCTTGCCTTAAGCGCCGTTGTTGCTGGAGTCCATACCCTCCCAACAAATTCTTTCCTTTCGATTATTTCGCGAGCAGAACTACGCGACCACTGAAATGTAAAAAAAAGAAAGGTGCAAAGTGCATTCCAAAGTGTGATAAAGCGCATTGTGATCGCGTTACTATCGTCTGTCATTGTTCCCCGCTTTGTTTAGCACGAAGTTGTGGGTGGGCAAAAAAATAAGGAACTTGTCAAGCACATGAAAAAAAGGCAAAGCAAAAAAATAAATAAAGCGGCAAAACGTTTATGAGAAGAGTGCGAAAAGAAAAAGATTGTTTTATTTTGTTTATCATTTTCTTATTTGTGTGTAATAATGTGTGTAATAAATAATAGTAATAATAATCTGTTCGTTCCTCACCCTCCACTGACCCGCACTGGTACATTGCAGTCATCTCTTCATGGCGGACCACTGAAGCCCATCCAATCATCAGAAAACTCTGAACAATCGCCAGCACTGGCACGGAACTGATCATAGCACAGACAGTGACTCCTGCGCATACAGCCCAACGCCTTTCCAAAACGAACTAAAGTTAAGAAAAAGAAAAAGAAAGGAAAAGCGAAATTGCTCGCTTTATATAGACGTTTTTTGACTGTCACGCTCGGAACTTCAAAAAGTTCCACCAAGTTCCATGGATTTTCATTGGCTCTTGCTTAATAGTATGGCTTTAGCATATGGCTCAAAGGGACTATCAAGAAAGGAAAGGAAAGGGGGTGTGCTTGGTGGTCATCCAAACAAATGTGCTGCGGCGGTAGTGGTACGTGTCTCTCACCATGGGCAGCTGTACCTCCGATGCTGTCGCCGCTTGGTTGTGAGAGGTCCGTGCACGGCACCGTGTCAAGCGAAAACAAAGACACGAATGCGAATGAGCAAGTACATTCACGGAAGAAATGCTTTTCTGTGAGCAGTAAATGCCGGAATTAGGCGTGACTGACAAGGTAGACAATTTAACATCAGTGAACAGTGAGAACACAATCCACCCAGCAGCCAGTTTACATTCCTTCAGCCAACAGGGCAAACAGCGTGTGTATATAGCGTACTTCACAGACAAATCCACAGTACTTTAATATTGTCTTTTGACTGTGTGTGTGGTACGTAATGTTATGTGTGTGCGGAAAAAGATGCCCCCATCGCTGCACTATATAAAACAGACCCGTTATCTTTTATGTTTAACCGTGCTCGTCAAACTGTTGCTTTACCATTTCGCTATCCGCCAACAGTTCTCTGAACCACGCCGTGTAACCTCCTCCCTCCATCCTCCATCCCGGTTGATGCTACTACTAAAGTTCTATCCTCCATCCCAAGTATATGCTGCTGCAGATAAGTTGGCCCGCTCATAGATAAGTATCCGCTGCCGCTAGTGAATTCGACTCATCCTTCATTGTTTTCCATTGCTGCCGATAAAGTAAATCGGTTCGTTTGTTTTCGTGCGGTTCTACGTTCTTTTAAAGCAGCGTTTAAGTTCCTTTGGGACGATCAGAAGAATAACACTACAAACGATGACTTCCTCCAACGTTTGACACTTTTGCGCATATTGTTGCTCCATTGATCACCTTGTTCACTCGCCATCCCTTTGTGCATGAAAATTTCGAGTGCGAAGTCAAATGGCCAAATCGCTGCGTCACAATGCGCATAGTTTTCGTTTCAGGGGAAAGCTGTTGGAACGTTCAAGGTTTGGCACACGCGTAACTTCGTCACTATCCAAAAAGAAGATATGTGTTGCGCTCTTCCTGAATTCCTCATTCCTAGACTACCTTTGCTTCCTTGATTATTTGCGTACGTGATCGGAGCCTTCGTTATGTGATAATAAAAAAAGAAAAGAGAGACGCTGCGAGTTTACCCCTACTGTTGCCTGTTTTCACAGCAAAATTCACATCATGTGGGCTTGTGTCTCTGACCGGCTCTTTGCACACTTCTTGCCGTTGCCGAATCAATGATGTCATAATAAACCCCGAGAGAAAAGTCCTGCTCTTTTGCGGTTGCTTTTTCTATACGTTAAGAGCACCGTTTACTGTGCATTACGTCCCACTTAGCTTAATATATAGTCCCTTTTGGTATAAATTACGATCCGCTTATTTTTACTATGCCTTGTCTTTAGATGCCACAGAAAAGTTTGTTGGGGACGAGTAGCTTCTTCACTACAAGACTTCTTACAGCAGTAATCCTATTCACGACTGGTGCATTGATTGGTGGCAAGATGGCATATCAATTAAAGTTGGTAGGGATAGTAATGTGTGTTTGCTCTTGGACTACATGCGTTTGCTTTAAACCATGTAGGATTTCCCGTATAATGAACGCTCCAAGGCTACGTTTTTGGTTTGAGCCACTGATCCGGTCAGTGTACGGAAATGTTCACGAAGCTCATGTCACCTTTACCAATAGGTCAAGAAGGACGTAGTCTATGGATCGCTTTCAACGGCATTGCATACCGTGGGCGACTACTGATAATGAGCGCCGAAATGACTATCTGTCCCTCCAATAGGGATCGTCGCTTAGCAGAAATAATCATAATTCCTGGATTTCAATGGAGTTTTCCCAACAGTGGATTATGATGTTGGGGAATCGTTTGGTCAAAATATGTTTTTTTATACATGCTTTTTAAATAATTCAAAGATCAAAAAATGTCCAGTTGTCGTTTCCATACTAAAGACCACAGCAATGTTTCGAATTGCACTTCCGGCCGCCAAATGCGTTTGTCTTTCTGCCAACATCTGAAATTGCACCGCTATTGTGATTTTTGCCTCCCCCCAGTCATGAAAATTATACTGCCAACCACGAAAGTTACACCGGCCAACAGAAAATATGAACCCCGGCGCCTAAATGAAAAAATAGCCCCGCCTATCATTAGGAAAAATCCTGTATGTCTGCAGATGATGTCTTGCTTTATCCGACGACGGCTTAGGTACTTGAAAGATAATGGATATACAAGTAGCTGTGGAGATATTTTTTAAATGTTGCAAAATGGTGCATAGCCCAATTGTTGGGTGCAAAACAGAAGCTGATTTATTTACACCCTGATAAGCCTGTTTTGATGACGCCATTTCTCTAGCAACATAGCTTTCATCAGAATACCCAATGCTTTTGATGCCTTCTGTTCAATCAATCGAATCTCAACACCTTTGAACCATGACCCAGAATTGTCCTAAATCCCGATCCCCACGGTAATGTGACATAAAATTACCGTGTTTTCCTTTGTGTGTATAGCCAAGTATAGTAATTACAGATACTGTGATCTCCCGCAATTTTACACCGCCACTACGTGCACCCTGCATCAACCTTTCAAAACTGAGCGGCATCAACTTTCAGTGTTTGCCTGGATATTGTACCCCGCCTTCTTGCGAATTCTCGGTTCTTGCAAAAAATGGATTTCTTAGAACTTTCCATTGGTGCAAAAGACGGATCGTTTTGTCCAAATCAGCGTATGTATATCATTGTGAAATCATAAACGTGTATAAACGCTGCTATGATAGGGCATTTATTCTATCAGCACATTGCCTCTTCATCTTTCGTTGTGTGTCAGTATGCGCTCAGAAAAGCAACTTTGCGTATAGATCAGTATTACTACCAAACTATTGCGGATAATGTAATACAAATGTTGACAGAATCGTCACAAATACCGTACGATACCGCAACACTTATGAGGAGACGTAACACACATCGAAGAAAAGGAAAAGGAGAAGAAGAATATAAGGTTTAGGCACTAGCACGTCGAGGCAGCAGCATCACTTGGACTCTATATAATGGTCCTTTTAATCTATTTTAGGGGTAGTGGGAGAAAAGAGAATCGTGATGGCACTTTTTGGGATGAAACAGTCATTGATCATCCTGCAGAAGAGTATTATTCCCAAGCGATGAAATATGTAATTTCGATATTATATAAGCCTAGGTGAGAGAAAGCGACCTGATCATACTGAGGAAAAAGAGACGGATCGAGATAAATAAGGGGTAGTTCCTTTGTGACACCATGACACAAGTGGTTTTGGTCAAAAAATACAAAAAAAAGAGCGGATCACTCTTTAACAGTAGTAGGACAGTGTGGAACACCCAAACAGTCGATGAGAGTCGAAGCCTTTATATATAAAAGGACAAATCATTAAATATCTTTATACCATATAACACAGGCTCCCACACACGCTTCTCGACCCTTTCCTATATTCTATACGTACTATCGTGTATGTTATAATGGAGGGAGTTCAACAGCGGCAACAAGCAGAGAATGCAGAAGCTCCGTCTCAAACAAGTAGTCAGAATAATGCACCTATTGAGCTGACACCTCATGAACTTGAAGTTCAAAAGAAACTGGTTCGTAAACTCGACTTGCGATTCATGATTTGGGCGTAAGTACTTGATTGTGAACAGAACTTGTCACTGTTTGCTTTTCTTCTTTTATTTTAAGTCGTTAGAGCTAATAAATACTAATGATAATGAAAACAGCTTCTTCGCTTACTGGGCCAATGGTCTCGATCGAAACAACATGCGTAAGTATATTACTGCCGAATAAAATTCCTCTATTTTGGCGTGTTGCTGATACCATCCATTCTGTTTATTAGCTAACGCATACACAAACGGTATGAAGGAAGAGCTGAATCTCGAGTCTGCTGCTTATAACTGGGCTGTTACCATGTTCTTTATCGGCTATGTCTGGTATGTCTGCAGTCATGCTATATTTAGTAGTGGGAGGTGCTTGGAATGATGCATGCGCAATGCTTATACAGACTAATGTTTGCTATTGCTGTTTCTTATAGTCTCCAAATTCCTTCGAACATGATCATCACCAAAGTACGACCTAGTCTCATGTTGCCTGCTGCTGTGACTACTTGGGGTGGTGTTGTATGCTTTATGGCACTTGTGCGGACACACAGTGCTCTTTACGGCTTGCGTATCTTGCTCGGTTTTGCTGAAGCTCCTTTCTACCCTGGTATGGTCTTTCTACTTGGTAACTGGTACACCCGTCAAGAACTTGGTACCCGTACTGCCTTCTTCGTTGCGGGCTCACAGTGTAAGTATATTTTTTATAACCGATGGTTTCTATAAGGCTGTAAGAATAATTTTACTCGCTTAATATCTACTGATTTTTTTTCTTGTTATGCAAACAATAGTTTCTGGTGCTTTCAGTGGCTTGATTTCGGGCGCCATCGCTGATACCCTTGACGGTGCTCATGGTATGCGTGGCTGGAAATGGCTTTTCATTATCGAAGGACTTATCGGTGTTGCTATTGGCGTCGTCGGCTTCTTTTTAATTCCTGATTATCCTCACAACACTCGTTGGATCGTGGGTGAGGAGCGTGAGCTTGCCGTCAAGCGCCTGGAGCTCCAGGGCAAAAAGGTCATTGCTACTGGTCTCAACCTTACTACTTTACGCAACGTGTGCACCACACCATATATCTACCTCTTTATTATAATTTTCACTTGCATGCAACTTGGTATGGGTATCCTTCAAAATTTCGCCATTATTCTCCGTGAGTCCGGGTACGAGGCTTCCTTCTCCAATTACATGACAGTACCCTATTGGTGTTTGGCTGCGTAAGTGTTCTTTCTGACGTTTTTCCCCTTGTGATCATGGAGCTAAACAGCCTTCTTCTATTTTTATTCAAAAAATTATAGCGTTGTGATTGTTGCTCAAGGCTGGCTTTCCGATCACTATGGCAAGCGCCACTGGCATATCCAAGCCGGTGCTCTCTGGACTCTGGTCTTTTATGTCCTCCTTGTTGCCGTCAACCATGGAAATGTTCCCATCCCACTCTTGTATGTCTGTACTTACATGGTTGTCCCTGTGCTCGGTATTTCGCCCATTATGATGACTTGGAACAACGAAATCCATCAATGCGATCCCGAGACTCGTGCCTTGGCCATTGCCATAGTGAACGCTATTGGAAACCTCGCCCCTAACTTTATCAATGTCGTAGCTTGGACAGGCTAGTATCATCTTCAATTGCTGTTACACTAGTGCGTTTTATGTTTGAGGCATGCTAACATATAAAGAAATCTATAGTTACCCAAGCTCCGGCCTTCCGTACTGGTAAAATTGTTTCAACCTCTACGACAGCTTTAATGATGGTGGTATGCCTCCTAGTCTACTATTTGGAAGAAAAAAAGATCGCATTGCCTAAAGCTAAGGATACCATCAAAGCTGAAAGCGTTAATGAGAAGAAAGAAGTCGAAGAAGTCTGAATAGTACTAAAACTAAGCTTACTCTCCATAAATACGTATATATTATTACATGTCTCATTGTGTGCTATTTTAATTCTGTAAATATTCCTTCTGGACATTATAAAAAATAACAAATTGATATTGTTTACTTAATGGATGGTACGCTGTCTACAATGACAGTAACACTTTAAAGGTGATCTTCAGGTTTTCCTATTTTTGCCATTCTTCGTTATAGTGTAAATAATAATACCGCCGAGTTCCAGCCAACATGTCATAAGACTGAAAAGTGGGAAACCACTGTACTGGGCACATTTTACCGTTTAGGATTGGTAGTTCCCTTTCACCTGAACAACTTTAAAGAAACCAGGATTAATAATCAAATCAAGGGTTTCCTTTAAATACCTTGAAGCGAAATGAGTCAGTTGTACAAAAACTAAAAGAAATCTCCCGTGATTCTTCACTTTCCAAACGACTACTACCTTGGTTAATATCGGCGAGCTCCAAGTCTTTACGTCATCATTTTCTCCTGCTTGCAAGGACTTGATTCCGTTGGCTGCTTCAATATTCATTTCATTTTGATTATAAAAGGCAGGAGATATCCAGCGTCACCATTTACAATAGTAGATATCCAGATTTGTATGGCACAGAGCCTATTATTATAAGCCATCCTAATTTTGACTGCTAATTTCCTACAAACCACTATTATTCTCAGGTCAGAACAAAAACTATCCATTTACGTGAGCGTATAGAAGGGAAGTACGCGTCACGTTTGCGTGTGTATGCTTAATATCTGCTTGATATGGACTATCCAGATAGATATTAGGATGGTTCGAATCATCGGCTTTATAATAACATGCTCAATGTCCATTCTTAACTCTTAGTAAAGACTTCTCAAAGTTGTACAGTATACTGAAAACGGATTTAGTGCGTTAAACACTCTAAATAAATGTATGCCAGTCTCACAATCTCACAGTCGTTGTAAACGATGGTATAGCATGCTGTAATTTTTATAACTAGCACAATTTCATGCCAGTATCTCTACAGCTGAAGTGATGCTTTATGTATATGCTGAGCGCTCTTCCTCAAAACTTACTGCTGCGCCCAATCACGAGCAACACTGTGCTGCTATAGACAGGAAGACCTACCCTTAAAAACCACATTAAGCTTACGATGATAGGCCGTCAAACGTTGTTCTCCATATAACTTCTTTTATGATTGCTACATTTAGGTCACTACCCGCTTTATCCTGTTATCATTTGCATACATTAGTAGATACAACATTCTTTCAGGTTCGTCATATACACATATTGCTAAAGCTAGTTATTTTCTTGCAGTAACAAAGTTTGCTTATGACTTCAATTTTCATCTGTGTGTAGTGCTAATAATCATGTTGGTGGTTATACGGCCGAGCCTGCTGACTCCAGTGTGCGATCATTTTGAGCTTAATGTAACACATAATACGACAAATTTGGCAGTATGCGCTCGTCACATTCCTACATCTGCCAGTTAATACAGGCGCACGAGGCAGGAGAGTAAAATATGATGTTGCGACCTGCAACAACCAACAACATCAAGATCCCACAATTGGGACTTTCTATTCTTTGGTGGGGAAGGGTCATGGTGTAACATTCATTCTGAGTTGATGAGAGAGCGAGAGATAAATACTCGATTTGGCACACTATGCACATAAACCACTCTGTCGGTGCATTAGAAATAAAGCGTGTGTATTTACTCACACTCACACATACACTTACAGCCGCGGTTAACTCTTTCTGACATCAATCATGTTATATTGCTGTTACTTCTTCTGGTGATCCAGTGCCTTTCTCAATGACTAAATGAAATTGCGATTAACGTAAAACATAGGGGAAATGGAGTTTATGATACCAACAAATGCGATAGTAATAGTTAAGCCTTAAGGTATTCCATAAAGGAAAATATAAATTTTAATGATGAAACAAGATGCAACAGATATTAAAATGTTATTGATGGTAGTGATTGTGGTTGTGGTAAGAGGACTATAGTACATTTCATATAAGAAAGGGTATATCTAAATTCTAATCTACAATAAATAAAATGGGGACTTCACTCAGTTAATTGTTTCAATCCGTCATTTCTACAAAATTTTAGGAGGCCGTGAATTAGTGAAAAGAGACATAGTATGATAGGATAGAGTAATGGTAATACATACCGATATCATTCATGTTTAACGTTACCACTTCATCCCATGGTATATCTTCGTTTTCTGCTGGTATCGTGATAGATTTGTCGTTGGGATCTGCTGTATCGTCATTATTATCATGACTGCTCGCTCCTAATCCAGATACTTCCAAGGGATACAGATCGTCCTCAGAACCATTGGAGGAAACAACGCCGTCGGATGAAAGCGAGGGCGGATAATTTGACTGGTCAGCGTTAAAGTTGTTGAAAATATCCGGATCTTCAAAATAGTTGGCCATTGTGGAAGGCAATAGCCCAGTCGCCAGTTCGTTGCTTGGAAATACGCTTGCTCCGACATGTGATGGTGATGATTCGCCTGCAAATGACACCACTTCTTCCAGTAATTTATCCGTATTCTCTTTGCTCAATCCTGGCCATCGTGTTTTGATTTCTTCTGCACTGTAGTCGTGCGTCAAAAACCAAAACTTCTCGTAGAACTCCACAGGAAACTTCCAGCTCGACGCCTTTAATGGATCGCCTGCTTCATAGACCATCCCATCCAAAAGACACCGGAAGCAGTCGTCGACATCGTACAAATTGTGGAATAAGATCATGCGGTCGCGCATCGAGGCGATGGGTATCAAATCAATCCGCAGGTCGTGAGGTACTGTAAGCTGTTGGTTTGAATGAGCCGTAAGTACATGATGTGCCACTTATCCCGTCCAGTTCTCTCGCCGCGCACTTTTTAAAACAAAATCCGTGAAGAACTTTACCTGCAGTACAGTGGACTCTAGCTCAAATGCTCCATCACCCATTTTGTCGCATACTGCTTGAAGCTGTAACCTTAACCGCATTGTCTGGAAACTAGCCAAGTTGAAAGATGGTATCGGCTCGCGCGTCAACATGATTGGCCGTGCGCTAAATGTTGGTGACTTGCGACCATCCTCGTTATCGCTTTGATCATCGTCATCCTCGACCGTTTCCATAGATGATGTTGTGGCAGCAGATGATCGTCGGCGTGCTGCTGCAGTTTGCAGCTGTTGTTGCTGTTGTTGTCGCGGCGGTTGGGGTGGGGGCGTAGCTCGAATCCGTGTGGAGATTCTATTTCCGATCACCGTTCGCACACTGTCGCGGCCGACTATGATCACACCTGTCGAAAGGTAGCGACCCCGTTGTGGTGACGCCATAGACGGTGGCGGTCTGGGTTGCTTGTCCTTGTCCACTGACGGTAAACCGTGCAACTCCTTGGCCTTGCAGTAAGCCGAAATGATCTCGGGCGTCGACGTATTCACCAAGGAATCGCGCAAGTATTTGGTCTCCAAATAGGGGGTATGGTTGGGTATACTCACGTTCTGCATCATGCAAACAAGCTGCAGGCTCAATACAATGCCCTTGAGATGCCAACCTTCGTAGCCGAGGACGCCAACATTGCTGCGGAGCTCCTTGTTCTCGGACAATAGCTTGTCACGCTGCTCACGCAAGACTTTGCTCGTCTCCTCGAGTTCCAGGATATGGCGCTCTTTCCGTTCGCGAAACGCACGTTGAGCTGCTCGATTCTGCGCTTTTCGTAATGCGGGCGATGCTGGATTGGGTTTGCGGCCGGGTTTCTTTTTAAGTGTATTCGTGTCACTGCTGCTGCTTCCACTGGACAAAGTCTCCATCATCGTGAATATATCAAGAAAGAATTGAAGAGAGAGCAAGTAGTAGAGGGGAAATAAAGCGTTTGCTTGTTGACAAGACAGACAACGGTAAGAAAAAAGACCTGAGAAGAAGGTGGAAGGGGATAGCTATTTATATGTTTTTGGTAAACAGTCCGGTAGTTTTTCCGAATCAAAGAAGGGTGTGGAGAAGAAAGGTGGGGGGAAGGTGAGGGGAAGCGAACCCAGAATAGGCCGCGGAAGGAACGGTTGGAAACGCGTGAACTCTGTATTCAATTTGTTTCATTGTCGATCCAGTTTGGGTTGTGACGTTGTAATCTCGTTAAGTGCATCTATCTTGAGCTTCTAACCTTTAGCTATGTGGAAATTGTGCGGGGTAACGCACAGTCCTGCGCTCTACCCCGCATAAAGCTCGCTCATTTAAACGCGTAGTATAATCGACCTCATGTCTGCTCCATCACAGTGTCTCGTAGTAAAGATCTCCTGTCCATAGCCAGGAAGTTTACGGAGGAAACGTCTGTTCGAAAACGGTGATTGGCGGGCGATGATACAGATTAACTGTGTGTGTTAAAAATGATGCGGATGGGCCACACGCTTCAGTTTGTTCAAGATCGTCGACAAAAGGCTCGCGTTTATGTACTCTTTCTCGACATCACGTAATGACAAAGCAGGGGAAAAGCTTTTCCCAGTGCCTAGACAGTGTAGTTAGGTTTAGCCAGCAAATACCCTTTTAGTCAAATCCAAAGTAACAGAGAAAAGCTGGATCGAGATCTTGCTGTTTGTAACACCTGCCGTTATCCCTTTATTCTTGTCCCAGCTCGTCCTCCTTCCGCTCCCCCACAAATTTTGGTTTCCACCCCGCGCACCTAATCCACTTCTATGTAGCTCTACCACGGTTAGCTAAAGGGAAAGTCCTATTACAGGAGCTTTGTTAGTTCTGTCCGTTCTCCGGATAGTTCGGAGTTGTCCTGAAAAGGCCTAGTTTCACAAACAAGTGAGATGCTTTGGTGGTACAAGCAGCCTCAAAACGGTATCTTCTCACACCAGCACACACACACACAGAGCCAAGAGTGATAGGCTTCAACCGAAACGCAAAATTTCATTTCAATGTTTATTCTAATTGAAACCGTTGATCAAAAGTACATTCACTTCTCAGGATAGAATTTGTACTTGGCCAGCTAATTCTCCTATGCGACGATGGCCGTAGCTTAGAGTTTCTGTTGGCATTCTCACGATGTAATCCACCCAGTTTATTTATCCGGAGTATATATGCCAAAGCTCTCAAGCTCCTAATTTACTTTTTCTTCTTAGCATGCATTTAGTTGAGGAGCCACTTTGCTCTCACATACACAGTGAAGTGATCAAGCAGAGACGACCCTTTCCCATGTGAAATGGATATTTTCTAGATACACCGCCGCTCTACTACTGCTCCATGGCTCAATCATCATTACACCGAGCACACACTTACTTGTACGCACCAACTGACTTGTTCCTCCTGAATAACTAGGAACCTTCCATGGTAATCATGATGATGGATGGGGTAACATATGAACCCAACAACACAAAGAATCTCTTTAGGTGCTGTAGTATCCTATACTAACAACAAGTGATAGTATGGACGCCCCATCATACATTACTCCTATAAGGTATACTAATACTACGCATTGAATGCATAGATTGACACCTTGCACTTTTTTGAAAAGGTAATGAGCTGCAATCCTAACACCACTATTACAGAAACCTTTCCCAACTCCTTTGATACGACTTCGTCTGTTTTTCTAAGATTTCATTTGGCTCGTCCCTAGCCGATGTTATAGACTGTTTACAAATCAAATGGCTGAAGTGCGTAGCTCCATACTACATGCCCTTGTGTACAGGACCCCGAATGGCTTTTTTCCCACCCTTTGAAAAGGTGGCTCCCCCAACCCTTCAATAATTCAATCATCTTTCTCTTTATTTGCTGCAACCCCCCACTCCTCCCCTCCCCCAAACAAAAGGTGTATTGATCGTACCCCGCAATTTGGATAGTTTCCGAAACTTTAGCCGCTCAACAGGTGAGCCCTCTAAATCATCCTGCGTTCTCCCTTATACAATAATAAGTATTACCTTCTCTTGAAGAAGGACAAATATCATTAGTACTACATATATCATGCAGGAAGGGCTTTTCGATTGTGGTTTGTGCAAACGTCTTAGTAAGCTTTCGCGGCTGATCTAGATAAGTCGCTCTCCCGTTGCACTCCATCGAATCGAAGTTTGAGTACATATAGGAACAGAGTGAATTAGTTGTGGCTGAGAAAAGGTGTCGTAGAACATGTAGTGTCTCGGTACTCTTGATACTGGATATGCGCTCATGATAAGGTGGTATAAGTATCTTGCAAAATCAAAGGCTATATGCTCATATTTGACAAGATATAAATAGTCATTTAAATCATCTTCATTGATAGACAACGACTTAACATCACATCTTTCAGTTGATTTTCATTGAAACAGATTCCCACGAGTCCTATACTATATATTTTGGGAACTACAGCACTGATTTGTCGCTTTCTCGTAATCCTCCTTTAGATAGAGCTCATTATCTGCCTGCGCTTCATGGCCGACTAACTCAAGTCATTTTAGTACCTTGAGTAATAGTGACACTGCCTGTTTATACTTGGCATATTTTACCACAGTATCAAATAAACAATAAATCATCGGAATATACGGCTATACTTTGAGGAGAGAAGTCCAAGGCATGCACTTTCTTGTTACGAAGCGCGATCGACCGCACATGAATGATCATCAGCTGGGACGTCCGCAGAGCACTTGCTTGTTCTTTTTCTTCTAGCCTTCGGCCTTTTTCGGTCTTTTTGCCGGCGCTCTTGGACATGATAACCGTGGCGGTCAGAGAAGCTCACAAACGAGCTTCCAACAATGAGTACAGCTCCGTTACTTCTTCATCTCCAAATTTACGCTTTAATAGATCAATATCCCGTCATTGAAAATCGACATATTTATGTGTCAGTCGTGTAAGCTACTATATCAATAAGCTCTGATGTCTTGTGGTTGATATCGATGACAACAAATAAGAAACAGGAGCATCAGCTACTGAGGTTGATTACGACAATGTGATGCTAGCACGTACCACTTTACTGAATTCGATTTTCAACGCCATTGTCGTTTACATTAAATTCATATGAGTATGGCCACCTGTTACATCTTATTTGTTGTCTCCATCTTAGAGCGAGCAGCCTCGGTTTCTGTACCTTATCGCAGGTGATATAGGATAATGAACGATAATTGGCCGCAATTTGCTCTACCCTCGTTAATATTTTGCTATTCCTATGTGGTTTTATGTGTTAAGCTTGAATGCAGCCCACTTCATGGATTTTTTAATTTATTGCTATAATTACAGATAATAAATCCTTACTGTCTCTTTTAGTGCGTCGCAACGAGCAACACCATTACAGAAAGCGACTGATCCACTAATAGTACATTATATTTTGTGATTTCAGCAACGAAATACGAATACCAATGGCTCCCTTTTGTGTACCAGTTTTATTTAACTTTAATCTTGTTTGTTTGCTTGCTGTCTTCAGTGTACAGTAAGAATGGACGAGTATTACTACTTAATTGTAGCAGCTGCTGTGGTGAGTGCATATACACTTATTAGATACAGCAATATAAATATTTGTATCATTTTAGCACGTATCTGTTGGGTATATTATTTAGTTTTAGCAGAGAGGAGGACTGAATAAAAATGTGCGACCGAGCACTAGTGTATGATAAGCACCAAATCCGATACGCACAAGTCTTCAGATATATACGGCCACCTCTTGTTCACTATACTCAAACATCTCCAGATGCTATATATTTGCGAATGTCAACAATTTGAATTGAAAGATAGCATTTGTTTGCTATTACTACAACCTAACTGACATAACAATAGGTTAGATATGAAAGCTGCGGAGATCCCCCCGGAACACCAATGTGCTTTTAATCTTGAACTCTATTCCCGACAACGACCTGTGAAAAAAAAACACATGCTATTTGGCGCACTCGGCTCTCGTCCGGTTTCCACGCTCTTACTTTCTCGTTTTTTTCGGCCACCTCCTACACGTTTATTTACAACAAGGATGCCAGCCACTGTCATTGATGGAAAAGCCGTTGCGCAGTAATGTTTCGACACGTCATTGTTGCCGTCATTTTAATTTCGTGAATTAACAATGACATTACATCCCGACACACCCACTCCTAACCCTTTTGTCTTTTGACATGACTTGATTTGCTTACAGGTCTGTGCGCAGCGATGTAAAGACCAAAATTGCAGAAACCAAAGCAAAGTATCCTCACTTCAAACCCCACCTCGCCATCGTGCAAGTCGGTGGACGCGATGACTCGTCGGTCTATATCCGTATGAAAGAACGCGCTGCCAAGGAGGTAAACAAGGAATGAGGAACACGACAATCGCATCGTGGGAGAAGTGGACTGAATATGATCAGAACTCTGGATTGGACCTTCTTTTGCTGATCAAATAGTACAATCTAAATATCAAACATAACAATATATAGGCCGGCATCGATTTCACTTTACAAAAGTTGCCCGAAACTGTGTCGCAAGCTGAATTATTGGAGAAGGTGCGCGTATTGAACGACGACTATCGTATCCATGGCATTTTGGTCCAAATGCCTTTGCCTTCGCATATCGATGAAACATCCGTTGTCGAGGCGATTGATTATCAAAAGGACGTCGATGGGTAAGACTTGATTAAACAGGACAGAAACAAGGATATCGTATCAGAGAGAAAAAGTTTCACACGGGTGAAAGGACGGTGTGATCAATCATAGACAAAAAAAGGGGCATCATCGTTAAAACCACCTGATCTGTTGTGTATCTTCAGCTTCCATACCATCAACATTGGCAACATGGCCAAGAAATCCGCCGAACCATTGTTCTTGCCTTGCACACCAAAGGGTATCATTACGTTGCTCCGTTCCACCGGTATTGAACTTGGTGGCAAGCGTGCTGTTGTCTTGGGGCGTAGTGACATCGTGGTAAGTGTATGCGTGTGCGCGTATGCTCTCGGACTTGGATCGGTTATGCACAATGCTCCCCCTTTAATTCTTTTACTGCTTTGCTGATGCATGATCTATTTATAAAACGTAGGGCGCGCCTGTTGCAACACTTCTCACGGCGGAGAACGCCACTGTGACCTTGTGTCATTCCAAGACGCAGGATGTGGAGAGCATAGTAAGGAAACCCCAAACCATATACAACGCATCAGGATGGCTAGGCGCTTAATTGTTGTGCTAGGTTCGCGAAGCAGATATTGTTGTCGTGGCTATCGGTAAAACCGAATTTGTCAAGGGTAATTGGATCAAACCTGGTGCTGTTGTCATTGACGTGGGCACCAACGGTGTTCCTGGTTAGTATAATTTTTTTTTTCAAAGACCTTTTTTCTAGATGAACAAGGATGCTCACCCAGTTGGATTCATTGGCTAGACTCTACCAAGAAGTCTGGTATGCGTTGGGTAGGTGATGTGGAATACAGCAAGGCTGCTGAAAAAGCAAGCGCTATCACGCCCGTTCCTGGCGGTGTCGGTCCCATGACCGTTGCCATGCTAATGGAGAACACATTCGCCAGCGCTAAGCGGTGGTTCGAGTTGAGCCGTGAACGCAAGATCTCACCTCTGTCACTCGAGCTGAAGACGCCTGTGCCCAAGGATATTGAAATTGCCATGCAACAAACTCCCAAGCACATGGAAGTCTTGTGCCGTGAGCTTGGTCTGAGCCCCGGAGAGTACGAATTATACGGTGCTACCAAGGCCAAGATTGGATTGGATGTGCTTAAGCGTCTTGAGCACCGCAAGGATGGCCGTTATATCGTCGTGACAGGTATTACCCCTACTCCCTTGGGTGAAGGCAAGTCCACTACTACCATTGGTCTGGTCCAAGCATTGGGCGCCCATTTGAACAAGGTTGCCTTCGCCTGCGTCCGCCAGCCTTCCCAGGGCCCCACCTTTGGCATCAAGGGCGGCGCTGCAGGTGGTGGCTACTCCCAAGTAATTCCTATGGATGAATTCAACTTGCACTTGACTGGCGATATCCACGCCGTCACTGCTGCCAACAACTTGCTTGGTAAGTCTAAGTTTATATCTTTGCTCAATTGGTCATATATTGTATCTCTATGCCTGTGTGGTGATTATAAAATGAACGGAAAATAACATAACTTTGGGATAAACATCACAGCTGCTGCTATTGATGCACGCATGTTCCACGAAAACACTCAAACAAACAAGGCGCTGTTCAACCGTCTGTGTCCCGCTCAAAAGGGTGTAAGAAAGTTCGCTCCTGTCATGTTGAAGCGCCTCCAGGTGAGTACTCGGATCAAAAAAAGGCACTTAAGACTTCATTCCTTTGCTCACTCGATATATTCACCAGAAATTGGGCATCAACAAAACCCAACCCGAAGAACTTACTGAAGAAGAAGTTGCACATTTCGCACGCCTCGACATTGATCCCGAAACCATCACCTGGCAACGTGTTGTCGACATTAACGACCGTTTCCTGCGCAAGATCACTGTCGGCCAGAACCCTACTGAAAAGGGACAGGAACGTACGACTGGTTACGATATTGCCGTCGCTAGTGAAGTCATGGCCGTATTGGCCCTCGCTACAGATCTTAAGGACATGCGCCAGCGTCTCGGCAACATGGTCATTGCAAGCTCCAAGAGCGGTGAGCCCATCACTGCCGACGACATTGGTATCGGTGGTGCCTTGACTGTGCTTATGAAGGATGCCATCAAGCCCAACTTGATGCAAACATTGGAGGGCACACCCGTGCTTGTCCATGCGGGTCCTTTCGCCAACATTGCTCACGGAAACTCTTCGATTCTCGCCGACAAGATCGCACTTAAGCTCGCAGGTACCGAGCCTGAAATGGAACCTGGTTACGTTGTCACCGAAGCTGGTTTCGGTGCTGACATGGGTATGGAGAAATTCTTTGATATCAAATGCCGCGTTTCCGGCTTGGTGCCTGATGCTGTGGTGATTGTTGCCACTGTCCGAGCCCTCAAGATGCACGGCGGTGCTCCCGACGTCGTTGCTGGCAAGCCTCTCCCTGATGCTTACACCGAAGAAAACCTCGAGTTCTTGGAGAAGGGCTGCGCCAACTTGAGCAAGCATATCGAAAACGCAAAGAAGTTTGGCATTTCTGTTATCGTTGCCATCAATCGATTCACGTAAGTTACACATTCTCGTACCATATGCACAACACAAAGGAGAAAACAATAGCTAGCACGATTGCTAATAATCAAATTTGCACATGTAGCTCGGATACTGACGCCGAAATGGAATTGATCCGCAAGCTCTCCTTGGCTGCTGGAGCTGATGACGCTGTTGCATGTGATCACTGGGCCCGTGGTGGTCTGGGCGCTGTCGATCTCGGCAAAGCTGTGGTCACCGCATGCGAGAAGGACAAGGAGTTCAAGTTCTTGTACGATCTCGACCAGCCTATCGAGAAGAAAATCGAAACCATCTGCAAGGAAATCTATGGCGCCGATGGTGTTGAGCTCAGCGACCTTGCCAAGAGCAAGATCGAGACGTATACCAAGCAAGGATTTGGCTCGCTCCCCATCTGTATGGCCAAGACGCAGTACAGCTTCAGTCATGATGGTGCATTGAAGGGAGTGCCCACAGGTTTCACTGTGCCAATTCGTGATATCCGAGCCTCGGTCGGTGCTGGCTTCCTTTACCCATTGGTGGGCTCGATGCAGACTATGCCTGGCTTGCCTACTCGCCCTTGCTTCTTTGACGTTGATCTTGATGATGAAGGAAAGGTTGTTGGTCTTTTCTAAACCAATAGACAATTGTTATTTTGATATGATGGGTATAGCTTCTATTGTACATACAGTCGAGGAAGTAAAAGTTAATCATACTAAATAAAGATCGGTCACAACTCTCGAGTACTGGTTATCCTTTAGCGGCGGAAATGGAATGGTTACGCTGTATTTGACTCAAGAGACGTACATGCAGCAACTTTATGAGCTTTGAGCAAAAGCGTATAAAAATATAGGATGATTCCATATAACGTACAGCGGTTTCTGGTCAAGATCATTGACTATCATAGGAGAGATTTAGAGGCATGAACTCAATAAAGCTATATAGAATTTGATTGTGATGACAATGAATGTGTTTTCAAAGAAGTCTGCTATACAACAAAAAACAGGCCAGAACAACTGTTAAGTGGCACAAGAATATCATGAGCTATGGTCGTAGTAAACTGCATGCTTTGGTTATGCTTGTCTGTACATAAGAGATATGGTTTTATTATGAAGGAACTTTTTTAAAGAAAAAACAAATGCAAAAAAGTAAAACGAAATGTATACAAAAGAAAAAGGATGTTGAGAGATAGATATGCGGTAGGATGTTCTTGGATATGTAGAAATTATGTGTACGAATGGAAGAGCTGATGAGGGAGGAGCAATGCGTGATAAAAAGAAGTGAGGGAAGGAAATGATGGTTGTTGAGGTGGTCTCTTTAAGCAGCTGCCGTTGCGATCTCCAACTGATCAGGGGTTTCAATACCGCGCAAAATGTCAATGTGCTCGGAAGTCTTCTTGGCGCCATGGTATCTTCGTATCAACATGTCAACGTTATCCAGGTTCAGTGGTCGGATATCTGCTAATTCTTTAATCTTTTGTGTGATTGCCTTGGCGTCATCGTCGTTCAATTCGGACAGTTGGAGTTGTTCTATCCGATTCTTGACAGCGTTCCAGCCGGTGAGTCGGTGACCGATGCTGACGTAGCGGGAGACACCGAAATCTTCAGGCTTCAAGATTTCATATGTGGATGGGTTGTTGAGGATAGCCTTGGCATGGATACCTGCCTTGTGGGTAAAGGCACAGAAACCAGTAATGTAATTGTTGAATGGCACGTTCACGTCGACATTGTCTGCAACCAAATTTTCGACTTCGCGGATGCTGGGCAGGTTGTACTTGTTCGTGACATAGGCGCGGTCGGCAGTGTACATACGTGCAAGCAAGCCACCAAGAGGCGTAATACCGTTTCGCTCACCAATACCGAGAACGGTAGTGTCGATGTGAGTGGCGCCGGCTTCCAGGGCAGTGTATGCGTTGGCAATAGCGCAGCCAGTATCGTTATGGAAGTGGCACTCGATATCACAGCTGACGACACTGCGCAAGGTTTTGACGAATTCATAAACTTGACGAGGATCGGCACAGCCGACGGTATCAGCGATACCAACACGGTGGACGCCGACCTTGTCAACAGCCTTGTAAATGGCGAGCAAATCGACCAAGTCAGAACGGAAGGAATCCTCGGTGGAGAAACGGACCTCAAGACCCTTGCTCTTGACGAACTGGATAACTTCGATGGCACGTTGGGTAATGTATTCCATGCTCTTGCCATGCGAGAACTCACGGAGATAGCTTGAGGTACCCATCACGACGTTGACGCCATCAACGCCAGTATCAATGGCAAGCTTGACATCGTCCATGTGGCAGCGTACGTGGGTCAAGACCTTGGCCTTCAAACCAAGGCTGGAGATGACGCGACAGTCGTTGCGCGATTGCTCGGAGGCTGCAGGCGAGGTGAGTTCAAGGTAGTCGACACCGATGGCATCCAAAGCCTTGGCAATCTCCACTTTGGTCTTGGTATCAAAGAAGGCATTAGCAAATTGCTCACCCTCTACATGGACAAAGAGATAGGATAAGTAAACTGTACAGAATACATTCGCTTTCAGAAAACAATTATTGCTCTTCTTTCTTACCTCTTAAGGTGGTCTCGATGATCTTGAAGTTGGAAATGTTGGACATAGGGTCAGGATATCTGGGCATGTATGGCGAAGCGATAGGTTCCCGTGCACGATCAGGGCTATTTTCAGTCATGGATGAAGGCATATCTCTTGGTGGGACCATTTTTGAATTGCTGTTGTAGTAGTTGTAGATGATGAGTTCGGTGCTGTTGTAGTTGTTGTCGGTAGGTGTTTTCACGTAATGTGATTAAAAAAGATATCGAAGGGAAGTAGAGACTGTAAAAACTGGGAGAAGCGTCCCTCCCTTTTATAATTGATTTTTTCAGCCATTCCCTGGTCTCAAAGATTATCTCTGCGCAACCAAGAGCGAAAAACTAGATGTCGTTTCCATATCGGTGTTTGAGCTTTCTGCTGATTGACAACCTTTTATTTCAATCATCGATCAATTTTATCTGTCGTAAGTTCTTCTTCATAAAGAGTACCCGACTGTATCAAAATACTCTTGTGGCGACTATTGTATACAGCAAGAGCGAATAATTTGTAGCAACACGTTTTCAGCCCACTGACACATCCAAAACCCTAGTCCATCTCGTTGGCTTGGTGATAGTGAGAATTAAAGTAGGCCATTTGCTTCCATCAGTAATGTGTTGAACACCATCTCGAATGCATTGCCATATTTGGGAAACATGTAGAGATTCGGAGATTTTAATTTACCCCTCAAAAAAGAAGATCAGCATGACTTTCCCTCCTCTCTGAGCCTAATTTGACAAACCCACTTTTCTCTCTCTCTCTCTCTGCAGATTACGTATCTGACCATCCTTTAGTCAGCTGCGACTCCCGATCGCTGCCTTCTCTGTTGACATTCAATGGTATGCTGAAAAAGCAATTGGCTGCTTTTTTGCGCTTGATACATATCCCTAGCAAGATCTATCGTGTGATTGCTAAAAACAGCACAAACTGTTGCTGCACTTTTCCATCAAGTCTTTGTTAGACAAAGAATACCTTGCCATTGAAGCGGCAACACATCAATAAGTGATAAACGCAAGATAACAGAAAATCTGGGGTATTTGTACCCCTTTGATGTCACGCTCTTTTAGCAAAAAAAAGTTTATTTTATGTTCTAATGACGACGACGATCTATCATTGCCATAATAGTAGGAAATCTTCTGCTAGATTTCTTTTTTAGTACAGTATTGATTTTGAGATTTGACAGCACTAAAAATACCAAGATACTATACACATCTATTGGCTATTACAAGCGTGCTGTCATCTGCTGATGGGGTCTATGCGCTGGATTTGTTTTTGAGGTCAAATCTTCAAGTGTGCACTGCTTTATTCAAAACGTAGCATGACATAGCTGTTGCTAGAAAGAACAGCTTACACTGAAAGATCCTCGCTAATACACCTGTTGTCACAGTGCATACAGTAAGCGATACTGATTTCCAAAAGTTGCCCAATAAATGTAATATTTATGAACAACTGCATATGAGTAGTGATTGTTTGATACGTAATTTCTACCCCTTAATAAAGCACTAAGGAAACAGTCTTTCAATCAACCGAGAATCGGTCGCCGACGAGGATAATGTCCTTTGAAATAAAGTGGTCGTTTTGTGTGCGGACATCGATAACGTTGTCAGTTGAAACATTAGAATAGCACACACTAAATGGAAGGCAGTTCACAAAATTAAAAAAATTATACTGTTGAAAGCATTTTCCGGAACATATGGCATATATGTTCTGGTCTTCCTCGTGCATGTTGATGTGAAATTTGGTACATACTAATCCCTTATTCTTCAACTGCCGATGCAGTCCAGACACATAAATCAATGTAGATTTTAAAGGCGACTTTGTTGCATAATCAAGCTACAGGAGAGCAGACATTTACGCGAAAAAGAGAATGATCAGGTAGAAAACGTCTCCCACTGAGAATGTTGATAGCCGCTAGAAAGTTATAGCACACTTGACTGGTAGGTATACAGCCTTATCGTGTTATTCTCAAGTGAACATGAACACATACATGTTCTTTGCTCTGTTCTTCTTCTTGCAGTTGCTACGTTTCAAGACAGATTACTTTCCGTCCGCAATCGGCTCAGCACGTGACCTGTGACCTGCGGTGCGCTGGGCTCGACCATTTCTGCTGACTTTATTTCGATGGCAGTGATGGTCGCAGTCGTCACGAGTATTTCTTCTTCCACACACAATTCTTATATAATTTACTTCACTCACCATGAAGGTGCTCATCAAAGGCGGCATATGGAAAAACACTGAAGACGAAATTTTAAAAGCTGCCGTTAGCAAATACGGTAAAAACCAATGGGCACGCATTTCATCGTTGCTTGTCAGAAAAACACCCAAACAGTGTAAAGCTCGATGGTACGAATGGCTTGATCCTAGCATTAAGAAGGTAAATCATTGTATAAAAAATATGGAAAGCATTTGGTGACGTTTTGCTCACAATTATGTAACGATTCTTGATAACGTTAATACTCAAACTTACATCTCATGATATTCTTTCAAAATAGACGGAATGGTCAAAAGAAGAAGACGAAAAATTACTTCATCTTGCCAAACTCATGCCAACGCAATGGCGTACGATTGCACCCATTGTCGGCCGTACACCTGCTCAATGTCTTGAACGATATCAACGATTGTTAGACGAAGCCGAAGCAAAAGAAGCCGGAGCTGATCTTGGACTGACGGGATCATTAGGTCCAGAGAGTGGACCGAGTGCAGACGATGTGCGACGCCTTCGACCAGGTGAAGTTGATCCTGAACCTGAAACTAAGCCTGCACGACCGGATCCTGTTGACATGGACGAAGACGAAAAAGAAATGTTATCAGAAGCTCGAGCAAGATTGGCTAACACACAAGGTAAAAAGGCTAAGCGAAAGGCAAGAGAACGACAGTTGGAAGAAGCAAGACGTTTGGCGTCCTTGCAGAAACGACGTGAATTGAAGGCAGCAGGCATCCAGTAAGTTTTTTACTTTCTTCGACTTCCTTTATGTGTATGCGTTTACTGTACTGCTGCTGATGCATAATCTTTTATGTACTAAACAATATCAATTTAAAAACCATAGTTTAAGAATGAAGCGAAAGAAAGGTGATATGGACTACAACGCCGATATTCCGTTCGAAAAGCCAGTGCCACTTGGATTTTACGATAACACAGAAGAAAAGAGCCGACCTGTCGACCCTGGAAAATTGACCAACGTACATCTGTCAAAACTGAACCGTCGACGTGCTGACATTGAAGAGGAGAAGCAGCGTGAAAAGAAGAGGAAGGCAAAGCAGGCGGGCAACAAAGGTGGTGAACAGCCTGAAGGAAACCAAGGCCGCTTCGTTCCAGCAAAGAATGCCAAACTCATCAAAGCTCAAGAGCAAGAACAAATCTTCAAGCGACGGAAACTGGTCTTGCCTGCACCGCAAGTGGGTGAATCCGAGTTGGAAGACATTGTCAAGCAGGGCACCAATACTGAGAATGCACGCTCACTTGTGGATGATGACGAGGGTGGCATGACTAGTGGTCTCATGGGTGAATACACATCTACGCCAAAGAACTTGCCCACACGTACACCGAGAGCGCCTCCAAGTGGTAAGGATTGGTACACTTGAAAAGAAGAGAGAGAGGACTGCTGTTCAATTCGTCTTCTAGTCAACTAACTCTTTCGTGTATCTAATTTATTAGCCGACAACCTTGTCATGGAAGCACGAAATCTGCGAGCATTGACGGAGACACAAACGCCCTTGCTTGGTGGAGAAAATACACCCATGCGTGCATCGCAAGGCACAGGTTTCGATGGCGTGACGCCCAGATCTAATGATATCCAGACACCCAACCCTCTCCTCACACCACGCACTGACAACTCGGTACTTTCAACACCACGATCACAAGTTTCAGAACCTGCTATCAAACGCGCTGTGAAAGAAGCATTGGCTGGTCTTCCTGCCCCTCGCAACGAATATGAAATCCGTCTTCCCGAGCTGGAGAGCCAACAAGAGAAATCAGAAGGCAAAGATGGAAAGAAGGAAGAAGACATGTACGATGTCGATAAACGAAACAAGGAAAAGGCCGCCGCCCAAGGTAAATAGAAAAGAGCTGCGTTGTGCTATCAAGTTCTCAATTTGGAACGTTGAGTTAGTCTGCTAATACTTTTGTAATCATGCCATATTACTCCCTTAGAAAAAGACGCTTTAGAACGACGATCATCGGTCCTTCAACGCGGATTACCTCGGCCAACACGATCACCTGCAAATTTTTGGAATGTCACCTCGCAAATCGAATCCCTTATCCAAGAAGAATACTTACGCTTAATAACGCACGACATGGTGAAGTATCCAGCAATGGGTAGCAAAGTGACACCTGGCACAGCTGCTTTAGGTGATTTGGAGCAGGTTGAGCAAGAATTTACCCCTCAAGAACTTGCAGCTGCTCGTCTCGAAATGGAAAATGCTGTCAAGGAGGATCTGGGCCTGGATCAAGAAGCAGATGAGGCATCTGTGAAACAAGCGATGCAACAGCATGCATCCCAAGACGAGTTCAAGAGCGTTTGGACCCGGGAGCACGAAGATGTGGTACTTTCTGCACAGATGAACCGATACTTGAAGCTGGACGATATCAAGGAGACCAAAGATATTCTTCAGGGATATGCAAAGGTCATTGATGTAAGTCAAAAGAAAAAAAAAGCATACTGGGAGTAGCAACCGTTATAAATTCTCGTTGTCATGTTAATTGACTAATATACTGGAACGATTTGTATAGAATAATCGTCGCACCATGATCCGCCAAGCAGCTGAAGCCGGAAAGTTGGAAAAGAAGCTCGATATCCGAATGGGTGGCTACATGGGTCGATCTACTACTCTTATGAAACAGATCAACGAAGCATACGACGAATTGGAGACGGCCATGGACGAATACGTCAACTACTCTAATTTACAGGCTATGGAGTCAGCAGCTGTGCGCGTTCGTGTTGATAATGCACAGATCGAGGTCGACCGCTTGCAAAGTCGAAATAGCATGCTCCAGC
Source organism: Zychaea mexicana (assembly GCF_025766255.1). NCBI lineage: Eukaryota > Fungi > Mucoromycota > Mucoromycetes > Mucorales > Lichtheimiaceae > Zychaea > Zychaea mexicana. The sequence continues at coordinate 256,951 of NW_026516723.1, read as the reverse complement.
AAAGATACAAGGATTTGACAAACGAAAAGCAAAATTTGATTGCTAGTATTCAGAATTTAATGGCCTAAATAAAAAAAAAGTTCTGTTTTCTTATGTGGGTGAATACATTTTCTTGGAACGAACGAATCACCATGCGGGTAGCACGCACTCACTGCTATGCCGCCTTTCGTCTGTTGTTATCGCACGCGGATGCGTGAAAGAGGACGGACCCAAAGGTCTGCCAGTCAGCAAAGATAAATAACTATCATACTTGCGTGTAGGTTGTAGTATAGCTTTATATGTAGCCTTGCATGATTGTTGACGAGCCTAGGCCATGCTTTTTGCAAAGCAACTGTTGAAGCGGCTGATCATACTGATGGTATCTCAATGATAAAGAGCACAGTTTCGGGTATGCTTTAATGAGATAAAAAGTTGGGGGCAGACCTTCCTGACTCGATAGCCAAGAGTCGGTACGTTGCAATCTTTTTTTCCCCTCTACCAGTCAAGAGATGCGCTATGTTATGAACAAAGAAGTGAAATTTAACATGAAGGAGGTTTCTTTGCAGACTGGTCCCAGCTTTTAAGATCGAATATGGATCCTTCGCGGTCACGCTGTACTTGGCCGACGAGGCGTGTGTGCAGGTACCATGACACTATTGTTTTTATATACGTCGAGCGAGCACGATAGACACTGGTTTATGTCCATCTCTATCTATGTTACAGGTGGGGCAGCGTCACCGCAAACGTGGTCGATGGACGTAACAGATATCAGGGTGAGCTACCCGTCATGACTCGCGTTTCCTGTGTTGAAATCATTACTGACGAGTCCGGATATGTTATACAGGCCTCCCATCTTTCCATCTGCTTTTTCATCCAGGTGTAGAAGGATGAAGGAAATTAAACGTATCCACCATCCATCACCACAACAACTCTCGATCGGTCTCAGAACATAGCCCATTACTCCTCTACACACATATTCAATCGCAATACCACCGCCCATATAAGTATTAAATCTCTGAGAATATTAAACTTCTATCTTCCCGCGATAGGATTGCGCGTGAGTACCACCCTGTAAAATAGTCGAGTTTCCTGTACCTGTTTCAATTTCTGTGTATGTTATTGTTTGTATTTCTGTTCGATTGTCTTGTAACTAATAGTGTATACATAGTTTGGATGGCTTTCTGAGGTATTGTTGTTGTTTGTGCCCTATTTATGGCTCACATGGCAACGCTCTCTTTTGGATCTGTCGCTGTTGATTCTTCGACCTCGAGATCATACAAGCCTAATATTTATGCTCATAAAACATAACCTTTCCACACACACACAAGATATACACAATGAACGAACCTACACTCGTATGGGATGTGATCTACCAGATTCTCGACGAATGCATATCCTTAGAGCTCGCTGAAAGCAGGCAGCTGCTTGATCAGTCCACAAAGAAAACCTGCTGGAGCTCCCAGCTTATTTTGATCAATCGCCAATGCCGAAATTACATTCTACAAAATGCCCTGTTCCATCGACTCCAAGTATTTTATTCGCTTGGACGGACAACACGATGGCGCGATCCAGTCATTGTAGGCGTCGACAAGGGCAACAATAGCAACGAGTGGACCATGCTCCATGTCAGTCTTGTGGAGGACAGACAAGTTGAAATGTTTTCCTTACTTGAAGTCCGGCCACCACGCCAATCGGCTCCATCACTCTTGCTGGACAAGAAACCAACACGTTCCTGGAATCGTCACGATACGAGTCGGGTCGTCTTGAGCGGTGACGGCAGAGTTGTGCCCTTGTTTTGCTACGATCGCATGGTTAAAGATATCGAGGAGTTTGCGACACTCAATTCTGCGTCGATCTGGGTCTGGCGGTCCCCGTCCAACGCATGGCTTTATCGTCACCGGCCAACATACAAGCTGTATTTGGATTATCCAGAAAACGAGTTGTTGATATGGGAATTAGGGAAATCTGCTTTGCATAACAATGTGCCAGTTTTCGCGAGTTTGGCTCAACCTGGTGCCGCTACACAGATGTTATTAAGATGACCCCTGGATACCGCCCCTCTTTGATTCCCTTTATCTGCCATTGCTGCTATTGTTATTTACTTGTAATTGGTGTGATGATTAATTTAATGATAATAAAGTGAGATAAACACACGAACTAAATGTCTAATTGCTCGTCCAATTGTTCTGCTAGTGTTTCGACTTCTTCCCGGGCAGCCTGGACCTTGGCTACTTCTTCTACAGCATGTGCAATCATCTGCTGCTCCCGAGTTTCTGCTTTTGCTTTGGCATCTGCTACCCTAAATATTGAAAGAAATGGAGTTATATAGTCAGCGAAATATGCCCGTACAAGGCGTCAGAAGAAAGGAAGGGGGAAAGGCATCACATACGTAAGCTTGAGTTCCTGCTCGCGCTTTTCATGCATATACAATTCTTCTTTCGTTTCGCGTCTGATGTTCTTGACCGATTGCTCTTTCTGTGCTAGCTCTGCATTTGTCTTTTCCACATCTCGGAAGAAGCGCTATCGCAATGACAAGGTTAGGCTTCTCTGTAGTAGAGTTAGAAATAAGTGATAAAGATTTTTACCTGCCGTTCTGACTCATGTATTTCTTTGGCACGGTTCAGATCTTTTTTCATTTTCGTAACTCTTGCTTGTTGCTCCGTTACATGTTGGTGCAATTTCGATAACTTATCCCGTGCTTCATTGACACGGTCGGTTTCCTTATTAAATAACTCTTCATATTGCTCTTTTAACTTTTCGAGGTGGGGCTATGTAAAAAAATGTGTATGATGAGGACGAATAAGCTAGGTATACAACGCGATTCTCAAATTCTGAACGAATATGCATTAATCATACCAAAATGACGCGCTTTAAATCAGCTGAAAACATGTGTTGCGGATTTGAAGCACCTGCGTCTATCTCCAAGTGTAAATGTGTTCCGTCGTCGGTGCTTCTTATGCCCAGCTCTGCTATTTTCGCATTGTATTCTGTAGTGATGGAGGCCAGCTATGTAAATGAATGATATGTAGTTTTCACCTTGGATGAGTAAACCTTTTAAAAAACGGTATCTTTCAAGAATACCATCGCACATAACATTTATTCTTACCTTTGCAATTCTCTGAGACAGTTCATTTTCTGCTATACTTTGTTTCTTCACTAACTGCTGTGCGAGTGATTGTGCGCTAACACACTCCCTTTCCAGTTGTGTCTGTTTGTCGCTAAGCTGAGTAATCTCTTCCAACGAAATGTTGTATGACTTTAATTTCTCTTCCATTTCAGCTTTTTGGTTGTTAGCTTGCTGCAATTGTGCCTCTAATATGCATGATATCAGTCATAATTTCGTTGGTCAAGAAAGGAGGGAGCTCAACAATTGGCTATCTTATACTCTCTAACTGTTTTGATATACATATAAGACTTACTTACCAAGCTCCTTCACTTCACGCTCTGTCTTTGCAATGGTTTCAGTGTATTTTGCAACCTTTTTCCGCATTTCGGTATTGTATCCTTCAAACTTGGTCATATCTCGCTCCATCCTTTCTCGTCTTTCCAGACATTTCTGTTTAAGATCCTTTTTGAATGTTTGAAAAGTTATGCGTTAGATGAAAATAAAGAGGATAATCCACGGCGCGTAAGAGGGAGAGAGAGAATCCATGTAAATGAACGAAATGGTGTCTTACTGGTCTTTCTTTCAATTGAGCGAGCTTGTCCTCGAGTGATGCCTTTCTATCTGCAATCTTTTGCGCATTTTCGGTATATTTATTTTTGATATTATCTACAAAGATTTTTATCGTTCATTAAGACATTAAAAAGATTGTCTGGATACTAGCCCGCTTCTTCCTTTTTTTTGTATTGATTCTTTGTAGCAAAAGTATAAATGCCATTGACGTACCGAGTAAGTGAAGTACTTTTTCATCATAATCTTCGTACGAGTCTGCTCCGCTTAAGAAAGCGTTATAGGTCGCAACCGAGTAATGAAAAAATAGGATATTCAAATCTTGCGACGGATCCTCTTCTTCTTCTTCAATTTCTCTCGTGGCGTAATGGTTTTGTATAGCGTCAAAATCCTAGAAAACCAGACCCCATCCCCATCCAATATCACAAAATTTAGTTAAAATAATAAAAAAGAAGTGTTAAAATTCTTCCTGTTGAACTACTTTAGAAATACTTACGTTGCACATATCAACCATCCACGATAAAACAGCAAGAAATGACGGGTACGAATGCGGGGCAGCAACAGAGAACAATGCTCTTGCACTCAATGTATCGGCACGCGGGTATCTTAAGGATTTCATGATATCGATAAAGACGTCCTGAAATCGTTCTGGGTAGACAAAGTTTGGTACGACATGTAAGTGCAGAAACTTGAACACTTGTTGAAACGTGCGGTTCTCCAAGTGGCGTAGTGCTGGCGCGGTAATAGGACCATAACCATTCTCGGTCAAATAACGTACAATAGATCGAATCGCACCACGTTGCCATTCGAGATCACGAATGGGTCGAGTGTCAATATTGGATCGTGGAGGTGCAGGTCGCTCGCTCGCTGTGGCAACGAATGAAGGTCGATTGAAAGTGCTTGCTCGTCCACTGTTGTCTCTCTTTCAGTTTTAGTACAACGATTCACCTTTTTTTTGTAAAGCAATCGAAACATTGAACAAAAAAAAGGTTCAATTGGTGGTTTCTTCTGATACCTTGATGAAGTCACTGTAGATTGTTGACTTCGTTCGAAAAGAGTCGATGGTTTTCGAAGAGGAGGATGGTGTGGTTCACTTGCTCGTGGATCGACTTGAATAGCTCGTCGAGGGCCAAGCGATTGCAGTCGTCGTTGTGATTGTTGTTGTTGTTGTTGCTGTTGTGCTGACACACGAGCCATTTTGGCTAGACCGCTGGTTGATGGAGGTTGCGTTCGTTTTAGACCGCCTCGAACGCCTCGTGTTGAGCCCCCCGTTGTGAGCCTTCGAGTGTCCATGTCGAGTAACAGAGTCGTGGTAGTCAGGAACAGGAGAGGGAAAAAGGAAGTACAGAGAGGAACACGAAACGCCAAAGAGAGACGCGCTCAATTTAATTTTGCGGGGATCTCAGAATGAATGACGCGCATTAAAAATAATGCTCTGTATTGAAATCTACTGATTTGAAATAATCCCTTGCCGTAGCATCAACTTTATGCTAATTGACAAAATACTTTGAAGATAAGCGGTTAGTCTACATAAGAGACCATAATACTTGCTAGCATAGCTTAGTAGAAGTTTATATGCTTAATGGCTTCTTCAACTTTTTTACCTGTGATATTAAAGATCGATCAATCTTACTCCCCGTAAAGTGTACCATGAAACCACTTCTCCCTCGTTTTTTTAAAGTAGTGCCTGCGCTCAATTAGACTCCATAATATTTGAGTTGTCTCTGTGTCTGCCCTTTTTAAAGAGGAAGGCAACGCTTGTTTGTATCCTTCAATAATATCGTTGTTACAGAATACTCGATACTATGCGTATCGTAAATTTAAGCTGACAATGCGCTTCAGCTTGTCTACTGTCCGAACAGCGGTTATTACACGCTCAATCCAGTGGATATCTGTTGCAGTCAAAGGGAAAAGCTCTGCGGTAAAGAGAATCAACCGACTTTATGCACTTTGTCACACCTTGAATTTCTGAATTCCATTTCAGGCTCTCTTGTTCACGTCCCTACATAACTACACACATATATTCGAGAAGAATATGCCAACATTCTATTATGCATTGCTGCTGGCAGCATTGTGTTTGCTCCACATGGTGATTGCTCATGATGCACATCAACAACAAGCTGCTTTCGGTCTAGAGCAGCAAAGTGAAACTGTAAGTCGTTGTTTTGCAAAACACACTCTGAATGGCGTAGGTCTTGTTAGAGATTTGTACTAACAACAGTGTTTGCCTCATGTTAAGCCGGAATCTGTCCTTCGTAAGCATGATCAAGTAGACGAGGCAACAGCACACGAAAAAACATTCAAAGGAGGCGACACGTTGGCGTACGTTACGCCCTGGAATAACCGCGGTAAAACGACAACGAGACACATTTAAGTAGAAAAGCGTGTGTTTTTCTAAACACTATGTATTCTCGCATAGGCTATGATATTGTCAAAGAATTCAAAGGCAAATTCGACTAGTATGTCAAACATAAACTACTGTGTCTATACTCTAAAGAAATCCTCATCATTGTGTTGCTTATAATAGCGTATCTCCAGTCTGGTATTACATCGAAGCGCATGAATTTATGCTTATTGGTGAACATGACGTTGATGAAAATGTATGTAGACCCCTTTTTCTATATATTTTTCTCCTATGTAGCAGAATTTAATCGCATAAGATAGTGGATAAAAGAAGTACGGGATGGCGGTGGTGCCAAGATTGTACCTCGGTTCCAGTTTCGTAACTGGGAATTTCAGGATTACCAGTCGTTTGTCTCAAATGCTGAGGAGGAGGCTTCCAAGGTTGTTGATATTATCATGAATCAAGTCAGGTAATGATTTTTTCATACAGAAACTGGGTGTAGTACTTGGCATACATACCCTTGAGAAAGTGTACATGAAGGAGCCTCTTCTTACCGTGCAAATAGAAAATATGGATTCGACGGTATTGTGCTTGAATGCGGCTATCCGACATTTTTCCCGGTCTTTGTCCAACAATTGTCAACAGCCCTTCATGCATCCGGCAAGCAGTTCATTATCGTCCTCCCACCACTTCGATCTGAAGAACAGAAAAAGTATCTGAATGCAGACATATTCGCTTCACTGGCACGCGTTATCGATCGATTTAGCATCATGACCTATGATTATTCCAGTCATATTCCGTAAAATCAGATTTGTTCCTATAAAACTTACCAAGTAGTAGCGGATGTGCTAACGTGTGTTGATCTGTCTCCGATTAGATCCGGAGGACCCTCTGCACCTATCGATTGGATTATCGACAACATTGAACAACTGACCAACGATGAAAACAGACATCAGTTATTAGTCGGATTAAACATGTATGCCATTGTGTATCACGAAACGTCAATGCCACAACCTCTGGTGCTCAAGGACGTTATTGAAAAGTTTGAGGACTGGATCGAGGAAGATGAACCATTCGATTGGGACCGTGAAGCTGAAGAGCACCACGTCAAGGATATGGATGGATCCACTATTTGGCTACCAACACTTCGTGTAAGTTACAAAGAATCACAAGTTTAAAGAAAGGGGATCCGTCACTGATCATGTCCACGCGTCAGTCTATTCGCAATCGGGTCCATCTTGCCGAAGATTATGGGGTCGGGCTAGCATTATGGGAGGTTGGACAAGGCTTGGATTACTTTGTAAGTTCTCACATCATTCAAGACAAGAAACGTTTTTGTTGTGGTATAACAAGAAGAATACTTCTTTTTTTCTTTTCTGTAGTACAACCTTTTGTAGTAAAGGGGATTTGATCTGAAGGGTTGGGTGGTGTGGGGGGGGGTATTATCTCTCGTTTTGTCGGGTGCTTGGTTTCTTTTTTTATAATACTAAACAATAAAATAGATACAGTGTGGTGGTAGTGGAAAGTTGAGTGAGGGAGAAAGAAAAAATGATGCTAGAAAAGTGCTGCTTTGCAGGAGTGTGTGTGTGTGTTGGTTGAATTGCGGGTGGTTATTGATTGATTACTAAAGGGAATAGAGGAGAGAGAAGGTGCATTTGTGTGTGAACGGAAGAATAAGAATGCTATAATGGAGATACTGGCCTGCTAAGACTGTTTTCATCGACACTGCGCACCAGACTTCCTGAAGTGCTGGTGCTCACTGCACTGTTCCGCCTGCTCCATGAAGATGCAGAGGATGAAGGAGGAAATGGGGCAAAGTCTCTGACATGTAGCGACGACGACGACGACGACGACGGCCGATCCGTACCGTCCTCGACCGAGCGAAAGTAGAGCTGAGCTTCTTCGCGTGAGATGCCATTGGCTGTACCCGTGATGGCGATGCTGTTGGGAATACTTCGGACCAGAGGCCGATCGGTGCCGAGGTGGATGGACTCGCTGCTGCCGTTCATGACAGCGCTCTGCCACTCTAGAGGAATAGACGATGCTGCTGTCGTCTGGACGTTGTCTTCCAAGAACGAGGTGATCCATGGATGTTGCAGCAGCTCTTGCGCAGTAGGTCGTTTGGTGGGGTTGCGTGTGAAGCATTTCTTGAGAAAATCAATGCCTTCGTGCGATAGCTGCGAAGCATCCGGCAGAGGCGGGTGGCCTGTCACGACGTGGTACATGACCGACCATTCGTTCTCAAGCGTGCTCCATGGCCGTCTTCCTGTTGCCATTTGCACAATACAGCATCCGAGTGACCAGATATCCATCGATCCCTTGCGTCCCGTCTCGCCGCCCGTGATCACCTCGGGTGCCATGTACATGGGTGTGCCCGCCAAACTGTTGACATTCATGCTCATCGTCGTCTTGTTCATGGTCTTTTGGCCCTTGGCAAGGATCTTGGATGCACCAAAGTCGGACAGCTTGATATTACCCTCGTAATCCAATAAAACATCTTACAAAAAGGCCTTCAATCAGCTTTCTTGTCTTCACGTGCAATATGGGGGGGGTTCTACCGTGGCTATACTTACTGTCTGGTTTGATATCACGATGGACAACATTGTTCTCATGCAGATACGCAAGGCCTTTGAGCAGTTGGTGAGCGTAATTGACAATATAGAATTCGTCTTCGATCCGTCCACCGTGCTCCAAAAGCGCACCCAAGCTGCCGTTCTCACAGTACTCCATAAAGATAAACACCTTGTCGCGATGGACCTCCATGCCGAAATACTGCACAATGTTGGGATGGTTGAGCATCTCCATGACTTTCATCTCCTCCTTGATCGCCTTGTGCAACGCAGAGAGTGAGCTAGAGTCAGGGAATCGGATTTCCTTGACGGCCATCACGGTTGACGTGTCCAGATTGATAGCCAGATACACGTAGCCAAATGTGCCCGAGCCGATAAAGCGACCTTGCTGCCACCGGAACGAGATGTTGGATGACGATGGAGCCAAGTACATCAAGGACTTGTCCTCGGAGCTCTTTTCGTTCAGCACCTTTCCCACAACCTTGTTTTCGCGCTCTTGCCTATTGCGGGTATCCTCCAGCTCGTGAATCTTGCGCATCCATTCGTCACGGATAAAGGTGATACCCGGTGGGCCACCTGCCGACGAGCCTGTTTCGCTACCATATGTAGCCGTTGTGATGGCATCCTTGTCCTCCAACCGCTTGCTGGTCATGTACGAATTGCGTTTTGCAGTGACGCCACGCTTGCGCTGTCGTTCCTCGCGAAGCAATTCGAGCTCGTGCGACCGTGATCGAGTGCCCAGGACATCGAAATGTGAAATAAGCAGAGCAATACATTTAGCGACGCGGCTTTGTAAGGTAGCAAACTCGTCCTCAGTCAATGCCAAAATGTTGGTGCCACGCGTCATCAGATGGCCAAACTCAAGCGCTGCCACAGCCCAACGAAACGTCTTGCGTTCTGTAGGAATGCATTCGTCCGTGATAAAGCAGATCCAATCAATTGCTAACCGCACCAGCTTCAAGTCGAGCTGCTGGCGTGCCGAGATCTCCAAGAACCGAGCTGCACGCATGCCAAAGTCACTGGCAAAGCTGAAACATTCTTCGACCAGTTCCTGCAAGTTTTGCTGTGTCTTGTCGCGTATCACGGCAACACTGTCGACGGTAAAGTTCGCCAGCTTGAGTACACTCATTTTGATCTTTGTCACTTCCTTGTTGATCTTGGGAATGTTGGCGCGATGCTCTTGCACAGGACTGATGCCCGATGTTTGCTGCAGCAAGGCGAGGAATTTGGATTTGATGGAGTTCAGGCGTCGCGTATCGCCAGTGACCAGTCGTGCCCGTCGCGCCTTGATGCCCAGAGGGACAAAGGGCACAGGCATGCGCACAACGTCGCCTCTCCAGATAATGTTTTGCCAGGGCGAGAACACGAGGACATAATCCTCATACTGCTCGGCGTTGGTGGTGCCTCCTGGGGTCCCTGGTGTGTGAACCATCAGCTGCTCACGCTGGAAGGATGACCGCAGCAGTGGCGAAATGGCATCCTCACGGCCATACAACGAAGGTGATGCTATAATGTAGATGCGCTCTTCCTCAAAGGACTCGGTGTAGACGAGGAAATGGCCTGTCTCCCACAGGCGCTGGACAAACTGGTTGGTGTCTTCCGCGTCGATGGCATACTCTGCAGCATTCTCGAATTGGCCCAGGAAAAATCTATCACCATGGAAATTAAAAATCAGCTTGGGGGGAGGAATGCCCGGTTGTCATGGGGCCCTGATGCTATTTTTTTTTCTCACCTGGAAAATTGAAGTAGCTTGCGTGCACGCATGCGCATTGTGTGCAGCAATTCGGTGTACTTGAACTCGACATCCTCGTCGTTGTCAGCACCAGCCGTGTCAAGACTCGTCATAAAGTCGGCCATGAGATCAGCCAACAGTCGGTTGGTGAACGAGCTATCAGGTTTGGGGCAAGAAGAACAGTGAGCAATCAATATATCACAAGTGTTACCCTCTCTCTCCTCCTCCTCCTCCTCCCCCAACACTTACCCCCCTCCCCCCGAAGCTGCAAAAACACAGACCAACTCGGCTTACCAAAATTGTTCAGCACACTCCCAGTCAATCGTTTCGACCGCCTGACACACGGTGCTCTTGAGGAACTCCCATTCTTTTTCGAGGACATCACATTCCTTGAGTGTGTTCTCCTTTTCGTTCGCGAGCTTCCATGCAATCAGTTTAAAGTACGACCGCACCGACTCGAGTAGCACAGCGTCATAGTTCTCGTCAATGAACGTGTCACCTTGCAAATCCCAACCTGGCGCAGGATTCGCCAGATCCTCGTACTGCAGCTTGACACGGCACGCCAGGGTGATCAGGCCGCGGTAGTCCTCCATCATCGTGTCCACCATCGGCTTGGGCGCCTCGTTGATCCTGTCCTTGTACTCCAAGCGGATCTTGAGCGCCTCTTGGACGAGCGACGTTGGAAATGTTGCTAGCCGTCTGAGGTCCAAAATAAATGGCGGCAGATTCATCTGCTTGAAGATCGTATTGTTGGCCACCATGGTGCCTTTTGCCTTGAGCAGCAGCGAATGCAGGGCCGACAAGGTCCGTTTGTCAAAGGTGTCCTGCAAAGCCGACTCTTTGAGGATGCGCTCGACAAACGAAATCTGCTGTTTCTGCGTGTCCTTTGCCTCAGCGTGCAAGAGCAGCTTGTCGGATCCGGTCCAATCGGCCAATATCTTGTGCTGCATAACCAGGCTTCGTGTAATTGTGCACCAGGCATTCAGCGCATCCAGCCGTTGTTCGAATTCCGCCGAAGCGTATTTTGGGTTGGCGCGGATCATGTCTGCGCGCGTTGCATAGAGAGATTCGACGCGGTCGACCGTCTTGAGCGCCTCGGCGACTTGGTCGAGCGGCTTCATGTCTGAATCACTCTCGACTGTGAACTGCAGAATCATTTGCAGCACCTGTTCAATCTCGCGTCGCCCCTCTTCCAAACATTTGCGTTCTTCGTCGAGGATGCGTCCTCGCAGCAGCGCGCGTATTGAGACCCAGATTTCCGAGATTGGCTTCTGATGCTTGATTTGGTCGGTACTGAGCAGTCGCTTTTTCTCGGATTTGATGACTTCGCCCATAAGCACTGAATGGAGCATGTGTTGCCATTCCATGCGTTCGTGCATCATATCTGGGGCAATGGATGGATGCTGATAGAGTGTTGGGTCTTTGTCTTGGTCGTCATTTTCTTCGTCGCTGTTGTCGTACACGTCGTCCTGGTCATACTCGTCCTCGTCCTCGTCCTCTTCTTCTTCTTCTTCTTCTTCTTCTTCTTCACTCGTCATGCTACTAAACTCGCTGCTAATGTTGCTTTTGCTGTGGCGCACAGGTGGTTTTGACATTGGGTACATTACGGCGTAGGGCGGCCATGAGGGTTCGTTGGGTTGTTGTTGTTGTTGTTGTTGATGATCATCGTCGTGCTGCTGTTCAATTTCGGTCGGACCGGGCCCATTGGAGTCGACATCTGGATTGTTCCACCGAACTTTTCTCGTTGTCATTGTTTGCAATGGACAAGTCGAGAAGCAAAATGTAGAGTAAAGAGGATAGTTGGCTTAAGAAAGATGATAGGTGCGGGTGCGGACCCAAAACTTGGCTTGCTGCTAAAACACAAAGAAGCCTTTTCTCACACAGTCAATCACCAAATAAGAAAAGTGTGAGTGAGTGAAGGTGAAAGAGGTGAGAGCCAAGTGGAAAAGAGAAAAAAGAGCGAGAGAAAAAGGCTCTCTGGGTGTGTGTGTAAGTGTGTAAGTGTGTGTGTGTGTGTGTGTGTGTGTGGAGACAAACCCAGCAATCCCCCACCCCCCAACGCGCGCATTTGGGCATTTGGGTTGAGCATGAATTCGCTTTTCTTTGCCAATTCGCACATGACTTCTTTGGCCCCTACAGTGTGCGTGCATAGAAGAAAAGGCCCCTCTTGTGGATGTTGGCGGGCTCTCTGCATGGTTTATGTCAGTTCCCCACCGTACCTTTGTATACCCTCACACAGGTACCTCCTGCATGCCGCACACACACACACACACACACAAGCAAAAGGAAGGAAGGGGTCCCATTGATTAGCGTAACCGAGTAAGTTACATTGGAAAAGAATAAAAAAAGGAAACAGACCAACCTTGTGCAACGCCCCAATTCAGCTCCAGTACTATCATCACGCACAGACGCACACACGAGCACAAAGGCCGTGGGGCACCCCTCTTCCCTTTTTAAATGACTACGCGCCACTTATCATAGCAGCAGCAGCAGCAGCCTGATTCATGCCATGGAGGGCTATGGTATTGATACTACTACCATGATACATGTGCGCCGCTTGAGTATGGGACTCGTGCTGTTTATTATTATTTTGCAAACAACGCTTATCGATCGACTTGAAGCTCGTTCCCTCTCTCTCTCTCTCACATGGTGGAACACCTTCTTTCTGATTAGTAGCACAAACGTGTGCGTCTAAATGTATTCATTCGGAAAAACAACGTTGTCTTTGGGGATAGTACTTGATAATACGGAGTTGCTGTACACATAAGATATTCATCCGGCAGCAGCATAGGATCGCCACATAATTCAGCGTGTTTTTGTTTTGATGCTATCTCAAACAAAAATCTATCCTTTTCCAGAAACACCCAGTTCCTTTCTCGACTCGAAATCCATACTCAGTCAGTGAAGAGACTTTTACTTTGTGCCTAGTGCCCAAAACAAGACTATTAGCACTCTACTGCAATATAAACAGCATGATAGAAAGAATAGTGTCTTTGGGGTCAAAGGGCTTATGCTGGTGGATCTGCGTGAATATTAAGAGTGGTGGCTGAAAGCCTGAAACAAACGTCAAATAGAACCGTCTTCTAATCGGAATGCGATCCGAGTTTTTGGTGACATTAAGGGGGGAGGGGTAGGGTGAATCGGTCCTCTTTTTTTTTTGTTCTTTTGACGGACAAACTAACATATCAGGAAATAAGCATTCAGCCGTATTGTAAACGGGGTCCATCATAACTGGTTGGGCCATGCTTAACGAACTGCATTGAATCATTTGTTACGTAGGCTACTTGGGGACCAACCAACAATTTGACAGCAACAGTACTACAAGTAACCCCAAAGTGCGATGATTTTCTAGGGAGTGTGCGCGTTTTCTTTACCACTACTACCATTATTCCCTATACCCGCCGAATACTTTTCTTTTTCTTTTTACAACAAAACCTTACTGTCAGCTATGGGCGACATTTTCAACCGCTTGCCATTTGAACTCATATGCACCATCTTTGTACTTGTTGGCCAGCAGGCATGTCTGGAATCTATGCGAGTGTGTCAGAAATGGTTTGACCAAGTACCACGGCATTCAACCGGCGTTTGGAAACAGGTCGACTTTTACTACGTTTGGACAAAAACCAACCCGTGTCTTATACAGTGCCTTGGTCCGCACGTACAAGACGTAGACGTAGCATACGATCGTCTAGACTTGCTTGTTAGGATACTTAAAAATCGTCAATGCACGATTTCCTCTCTCAGTAAGTCTTGCTCACAGTTGTTTACTATCTACAGTGTTATCACTTTTACCACTGTTTTTTTTTTCTTACACTCAAAAGAAATCTCTGTCTGTGATACTGGTGCTATTAGCTATCCGGCCAGGAGATACTATACCTAGCACAGCAGATATTGTATCTGGGCTACAGAATGCAAGCGGGCACCTGACGCGCCTCGTACTACAAGACGTGTCAAACGATATATCACCACTGTCAGTGGCTCGCCTATGTCCTCGCCTTACAGCATTGTCTATATCACTGGATAAATTGACTCTACGGAAGCAACAGCACGAGCGGCAGATACAACAACAACAACGACTACTCGAAACACTGAATGCTACGAATGCCCCTGACTCATCCCCTGAAGAACCTGTAACACAAGTGACAACGAGTTCTACAGCAGATAAACTATCAACGACTGCAAAGGAGAAGAGTCAACCACCCTGTCTATCCGACCTAGTCCATCTTCAGCTTGATACCGCCTACGATTTCAACACACACATTGAGCCCCTGCTGCGACACTGTCCACGATTACAAACTCTTGAGCTCTCGGCTTTTATTGATTTCAGGGTCTTTTGTATCCCAGCATCCATTGCCCAAACCGACTTTGACTTTTGTCGAGTTCTCGATCTATGTCCATCGATTGAGTCGCTTGGATACAATGCCATATTCCGTCTAGACAACAACAACAACAACAACAACAACAACAACAATGACAGCAGCAGCACAAAAAGGAGGATGATATCGATCAATAATAATAATAGTAGTAGTGATACCAGTGATCACGGCTGTAGTGGAAGCAAAGGATTACGCGAATTCAAGTTCACAAGCGACCGGTCCCAGCAATCCAGGAGGGTCATGGCAGTCTTGGAGAAAGCAAGTAGCACACTACAAGTATTGAGCCTCAGACGAATACCCTACAATGAAAGCGGAGGGTGGTTCGACTTTAAAAAAATTAAGAAATTACAACGACTTGCAAAGCTGACGGTTGCAGGCAGAGCCATTGACACGGACGTTCTCGTCGACTTTTTGTGCGCGCACGCCAGTACGCTTGAGCAACTCCATCTGACGTCGTCCGACATATCAGAGTCTGTGCTTCAAGTCGTGTCCAGCAAGATGCTATGCTTGAAGCATTTGTCTGTCAGTGCGGAAAGCAGCGAACCGTTCCCTCGTGTCATTCCTCGTCGACACCCTCATCATCGCGAAAGACAGCAACAGTCGCTCACACGACGCAATGAGCAGCAGCCACAATCCATCCATCAGCAACAGAACCGTCTACACACAAGAACATCGCGTCGATTGCTTCATCGAACACGCTCCTTTATCGAGTTCCCGGTTCCTTCGATCCCTCAAAACTTCCATCTGCTCACACAGCTGCCGGCGATACAAGAAATCGATCTGAGTGGGATGCGTTTATCAGATGCAGCAATACAAAGTCTCGGTAGCATCCAATCCTTACAGAGCCTGTGGCTGGCCGACTCGGGCAAGAATCCAGACAATGCTGTGACCAGAGATGGTTTGCTCGTCTTTGCAAGTATTTTATCCTCCAACAAGAACGCTCTACGACATTTGGCACTGGGATATTTCCCATCCATGGATGATACGGTGATGGCAGCATTTGGTGAGATACGATCTCTGCGCTCACTATGTATCACTAGTTGCGCTGGTGTCACAGATACAGGGCTCGAAAATTTCCTTGATACTGCTCCATTATCGACTTGCTTTACAGTCATTCGCATTTATCACTGTAAGCGTCTTACTGAGAGCGGAGTACAATATGCATACAACAAATTAGGAAGAGCAAACGTCAGTTATTGGCACAGCTTGTAAATAAAGCATAAAGAAAACCCCGGACGTTGGTTAACAGGGCCACTTGTTTGCTGGGGACAGCTTCTAGGGATGAATGTCGATAGGAATCTCTCCCTTTGAAATGTCATTCGTGCAGTGATACAAGGATATTTGTATCTTATTAACAGTACAAACAAAAAGGAGATGCGAGTGTCTCGTGAGGACACGCAGCGATCATTGGTCGCATTTTATTCGGTAAAAAACAACAAGGCTGTCGCAGTTGGCGTGTGTAGCAGAAGAAACCGATGGTATGGTATATATATATATACAGTGAAGAGGAGGGAGGAGGGGCTCATTGTTCTTTGAAAATGCCATAAAAGGAAAGAAGCAAGTGGAACAAAACAACAGGGGGAATCTTGTATATATAAATGCCTTTATTCTCGATTCTTTATTTGGCTTTGTCAGTCCACTTCCACAGCATCTTTCGTATTTGAAACGCGCAAAAAGCCATCAGTAGTATGATAAAGCACGAAGATAAAAAGTACGACTATAAAGATGCCCTGGACCTCAAGCATCCAGAAAAAGATGCGGTTGCCAAACAGCACAATGCCAGACAAAGCAAGTAGTACAAATACAGAGACACATTCTTTGATCAGAAACTAACTTGGACATCCCTTTTTATCCTCTGCTATTGCTATTGCTGCTGCTGCTGCTGCTTCTACTTGATCGTTTGACAATAGCATCGCTAAACTTTGTCTTTGACAGTGTCGAAGATGCCGGTGCATTCTCCAAAGACGTTATCCAGAAAATAGACAAGGGCAAGGTGTTCAAGGCAGAAGAGTCGTTTCTGTATCCGAGGCCAGGCGATAAATTGCCCCATGATTTCAGTGACAATATGTGTATCATACTCTGAGAAGTCGATGATGGGTGCCCTGAGTTTTCCTTTTTTGTAACACTGATGAAAACATTCACCTCTGTAAAAAAAAAAAGGGCATCTTCCTCTGTTTTCTCGCTCTCTCTCTCTCTCTCTTTCTCTCTTCCTCTCTGCCTGCCCCTCTGTTATATAATAAATCTTCATGTCCAGTAATACCATTCATAGACGACAGCGGCGGCATTCTGCGGGGGATGCCATTCTGTCACATCATGCAGCGAGTCGGCATCCGAGTGAAGTAGACGCGGCTGATGAGGTAAACGACGACTCTCTTGAGCTTATTGGACACTCTTTGTTCCCTCATTGTGCAGGCTGTTGACAAAGAAGGATCATTGTTTAGCCACCACCCTATACAGAGTTCGCTGAAGAAGATCGTGACGGTCGACCGAAAAAGCGGCGGCGACGATGGTCCTTTACGGCTCTGATGAAGCGGATCAAGCCAAAATTAATATCTCGCGCACAATTCAGTCATAGCAGCAGCACACGATCTATACGCACTGTGTTTGCCACGTCTCCCACCGGCGATGTTCTAGACGAGCAGCAGCAACAAGATATCCTACATCAGCTCAGAACCATGGACGAGCGCACGAGTCGACGCGGAGGAATCATAGCTGGCAGTAGTACAGGTAGCAGTAGCGCGGGGTTGCGATTACGTGGTGGTCATCATCATCAAAGGCAACGACAACGACATTGTAGCAACAGCTTTCATCGGTCGTCAACAGTAGCAGTAGCAGCAGCAACGACGACAACAACAACAGACGAGGAAGCAGCGACACGTGTAGCTGCACTTGGCCATATTTGGGTATTTCGTCGTTTGGAAGAACAAGATCGGTTTGACAATGACATGCCAGCGGTGTGGACGACGTTTGACTATGCCAACCAGATGACACTGATGAACGAGCAGGATTCGGACAAAGGGATAGAGATTTTTGATTCGCATGTGCGGCAGGGCCAGTTACCGGTCTTGGTGGTTCCAAGGCGCCAGCGTGGCTATTTCCCTCTGGATAGAACAGGCGATGCGATTGTTACGTTGGAAATCGCTTGTTTACCAAACACAAGCGACGTCCAATTTGTTTTGCGACATTATTCTCCACCCTAAAAATTACACCGCAATAATATACATGGTGCATACATATATAAGCCCTTTTTCTTTTCCTATTTTGCACAACAACAACAACTATACCGTCAGAAGAAAGGGGAAAAAAATGATATTGTTGGCGTTGGATATTCGTCAAGTCTTGGACCAATCTGACGAGGTGAGGGGAGGGGAGAGAAAGATCGCGTTATTGAATTAAAAAAGATGGGACGTAAAAAAGTAATTCCAAGAAAAAAAAAAAAAAAAAAAAAAGTTCAATGAGGCGTTCACTTGGCTACAAACACAGGAAGAGCGGGACCACGTGATGCGATTCAAGTTTGAAAACGATCGACGGTTAGC
Source organism: Zychaea mexicana (assembly GCF_025766255.1). NCBI lineage: Eukaryota > Fungi > Mucoromycota > Mucoromycetes > Mucorales > Lichtheimiaceae > Zychaea > Zychaea mexicana. Next base: position 238,741 of record NW_026516723.1, on the reverse strand, counting down.
ATTAGCAAGCCGGCTGTTGCGCAGATACGCGTTTGTACGATACTATGGAATGACATGGGGATCGTTACGATTTGTGCAAGCACAGAAGGGTGGAAAACCCAAGTTGGAGGTAAGTAGAACGCGTAGTATTCAAGGGAAGAAAGCCCCCGTCCCCCGCTGGTTTGGGCTCAGATGTATGTTTGCACACACGTCTAGGGCTTTGAGGATTGCTTTGACTTTAACGTGTCACATCAAGGTGATTGGGTGATTTTGGTAGCCACCGACCAACGTGGGTGTCAAGTCGGTATTGATGCTGTGTGCACAGACAGCATGCCGTCTTCCATGACCGCTACTGCTCTTGTCGATACTTTTGCCCCTCAGGTCTGGTCTGGTCTGGTGTGGTCTGCTTGCATCACTTTTTGCCCTCCTTTTTAACTCCTCTTTACCAAAAATTAGTTGGCGCCCAAAGAGCTCGATATGCTACGGAGCCATCCACATCCGATCGAAGCCTTCTACGCGCTATGGGCATTGAAAGAAAGCTATGTCAAGGCTCTGGGCATTGGATTATACATGGATCTTCACAACGTGTGTTTCCGGAACAAGGCAGACAAGGTAAGCCCAAGAACAGCAACGATGCGTCAATCTTGCCCAAAAAAAAAAACAAAAAAAGAAGGTTCACTCAAACGAAAATTGAGAAAGATCGAATTAATAACAGGTCAGGAGAAACGAGGACGAACACAGGACGTAGAACCATGGCAGTTCCAATTGCATTGGCTGGATAACAGAACCATGTCTGCCGTATGCTGTTCCAAGAAGAACAAGAACAACGACAATACGCAAACTACACAATTAATCGGTGATTCAGCGCCAACCATGCCGCATCCATTTGTCACCGTGACCTTTGCAGACCTCGTGGCCACAGCAGCAGCAGCAGCAGCAGCAACAACAACAACAACAACTGCAGCAGAAGCAGCGGCTTTAAAATCTCTATGATCTGTGTACCAAATCATCATCCCAAAAGTGTCTTCATAAGCACGTGCGACTTTTCTTTTCCTCTTTTTTATTTTTCTGTTCTTCTTTCTCAAAACGTTTCACGAACAAACATACCCGAAAAAAAAAAAAAAGAGGTTTTTTTTTTACAACGAACCAAGAAAACTCGTTCATTTTCTTAAGAAAAAAAGAAAATCTCCCATGGGATGCTGTGTCTCTCGAGCCGCCGACGACGATGAAAATCCACGTTCTACTGTCGCTGGAGGTTGAATCATATTCTACATTGACTCCATCCTTTTTATTTTTTCGTCCAGCAATTCTCAACTGGATTAACCTTGTTTTTTTTATTACACAACTAGGCAAGCCGTTTAAACGCACCGGTCTCAGCTGGACAGCAGATACGCCTCTCACACAAGCACAACTGGAAAACCAACGCACGATATTTTGGGATACAGCACCGAGCTATGAGGTACACTTTTTTTTTCACAAAATACAACATGGAGCGATCCACCTCGCTCTCTTTCTTTCTTATCATGTTTGCCATAACTCACAACTTGGAGTAACACAGGGTCGTCCGGAAATTTGGCAAGCACTTCATGCAGCAATGACATCGCCTGACATTCGAATGGCGCAATCCATCTTGAACGCTGCAAATATCATTATTCCTACCGGCAACCCTTCTGAAGGATGCTATGATGGTAAGAGACATAGAATATACCGTGCAAAGAGCGAAATAGATCACGATACTGGGAAGGAGGGGGAGAGAAACAAAATAAAGGGGTATAAATACTCTACTAAGGATGATACAATGCATGTGCGGTTTACAGAACTCGGTAATCGCTATGTGATACCAATGTATTGTCTTGTGGATCCAGTCAATCTGATTGTTCCAGAGGATGAAGAGGATCAACAGCAGCGCCACGACGACGACACTACAGGCATGATTGCATCGACATCTGTGCCGGCACAGATCAAAGACGAAGAAGATAATAACCTCAGTAATAACGATAACAATGATAACCAACACCACCACGCAACCATGTCAGCCGAGGAAAAGAACCCATCGAATCTTTCATCCGATGTGCCATTAGCTGCTGCTGCTGCTGCTGCTGCTGCTACAGGTACCTCCACGCTTATTCCCATCACCGTTCGATTATCGACTGCGCAAGACATCAAAGTAGATATCAGCAAAACCGACGAAACCGTCGGATCGCTACGTACCAGAATCTACATGCAGACACCCAGCATATCGCCACAGACACATACAATCCGTTTGATCTATCTCGGACGTATTTTGCAGGAAGAGGATAGGATCGTATGTGAAGGAGAACCTATACCAGAACCTAAACCTGTGGTGATTGCCAGCGGTGGCGTCATACAAGCTTTGGTATCGAAAAAACAATAATATCTACATCTCTTGCACTTGCTCTCTCTCTCTCTCTCTCTCTCTCTCCAACCCCTTCTTCCTCTCTGTGTCGTGTGTGTGTGATAATTACTCGCATACACTACAAACATGTCCTATTATTATACTTTCTGTTTTAATAGTACCATCACAACTCTTTCAAGATGTTCCCCTCATTTGTCTGCTTGATTTAATTTATCACTTATTTCTTTTTGGTCTGCATGAATACCTTTGTTACTGCTGCTGTTGCTGCTGTTAAAGTAGATCTAGTACGCAGTAGACCACATTACAGACGTTATATCCTCTTTTATTTAACTCGACAGTCATTTAACTCGACAGTCATTCAAGGTAACACAAATGTTTATTGACAATCTTCAAATGCATAAATGTCTGCAGTTGAACGCCAAATATTCGGATCCAGGTCTTTTTAGCGGTAGCAATCCCCTCGGTATTAATTATCTCTCTAACAGTATAGAATAAAAATCATATCATATAGCCGAGTTTCAAAAAAAAATTATAAACATAATACATAGAGCCCTTCTAAGACCTTTTCCTACATAAATCAGTATCTTGAAATTTTAAGAAATATGATTTAGGGTGTATTTATCCAAAGGCAACCATTCACGTTGCTTTGATTCAATATTACATAACACTAGTATTATATTAGCTGACTTTACTACAAGCGCCTTTCATCATACCTCAATGTCATAAGTGTTAAACATACATCGTTCTTTGTTAACCACGAATTCTACTTAACGCAGGTGAAAGCTTCAATGAGGAGGTTATTTCCGACAGTCTCAACATAATGCAAACCAGTATGTGGTGGTGGTGCTGCCAATTGTGGCTCTCGAAGCATTGGAGGAGATACTCTCGTTTTTATTTCACCATTATTCATTATACAATATCTGCCCACGACTTTGACCGCCAGAATTGGGTTCTGCAGTAAGACCATCGCGAGTATTAGGGAAGCCACGATTGCTACAAAAGCCAAGATTGCTAGAAGAGCTTCGCTTGCCAGGAGAAACACGATTAGTAGCAGTTGCCAGGATAGCTACCGTCACTATTTCTCGCGACCGCTTCTTGTATGTTGTTCCCTGAACGACTGCTTGTTGTCGTATCTACAACAACATCCGGTGCCCTGGTTTCCGCCGCGTATACAATGCTACTAGTATCATCCTCCTCCTTCACTTTAAGCGCCACAGCTTAATTTCGATCCATGCTAGACAATGCGCATGAAATCCATTGTTAAGCCTTTACGCTTTCTTGGGATGCCCATATTAGAAACGTTTCACAAAGCCAATAATAAGTGCTGGGTCGATCTGAAGCTCCTTACTAATGATTTGGGTTTTGCGCAGCGGCTTGGGAGGGGAGGTGTGTGCCCTGACTGTATTTGGAGGTTGCTGCTGTTGATGAGCTCATTGGCTTATTAAAGGTTGCGTAGCACGCAGATTGAGAGATCATAGACTTCGTTTAGTTGTTACAAGAATTGACGGCCAGTTTTTTTTTTTTTTTTTTAGGTGAGTGGTCGATCTAGGCCACCGTTTGATTGTTTATAATCGGGACCGCTAGATTGCAGTTGCTCTTTTCACCAAACCTCACTTGAATGTCTTTTAATAACGAAAAATTGCTGTTAACCACTATTATATTTTTCGATCTTACTACGTGATCTTGTTCAATAGGTTATTGCATGTTTCAAGTTTACCGTAATCATTCGTTTGGATTGACTTGAAACAGAATAGTTTCGGTGAACGTATATGTGAGATGATGATGTCAAAATGTAGACTTATATTTGAGCCACAAGGAAGAGTATTCAGAAAGGGGTTCCAGGTATGTATATGACAACAGTGCCCGCTCGATAAGTTGTTATTGAAAAAAAAAACCGATATTACCATTATTATTAAAGCTGTCAACATGATTCGAATATGTCCAGCAATCGCGGTACATATGCAGCGTCTTTAGCTCAGACGTTGTTTTAATAGCTGTTACTATATGTTGAGATAACCAAAGCTGGAGGCTGACAAATGACTGACATGAGGAAAGGTGGATATAGGACGGCTGCTGGGAGCTAAGGCGAGTGCTATATTCAGAACGGATGAGATAAGAGAGAACCTGAAGGTGAAGCGGGGGAAGTAAGAGGAATCACCGAATTCCGATTGAAAAACCAAAATAACGACGGCGATGTTGCCAAGTAAAATAGCACGACTTAGTAAGTAACATATTCTTTCCATTTTGTAGTGTAAAGTGCAGCGAAAGGTTTTCTGCAAATAAAGCTATACAAAGTTACGAATAATACCCTTGATCGCTTATGCTGTGACTCTAGTCCTGTGGTGCTTGGTGGATTTGACGCCAAAGATAACGAGCTCGTGGATGGCGTGCCGTGTTACTCGTGCTGCTGTGCCGCGACGAATATTATTTTTTAACCGTGAAGAGTGCTTGAAAACAGCAGCGAAATTTCTTCATGAACGTTCTCAATGTAGGAGATAAAGATCACCCCGTGTATGATGCTGAGCTTTGCATGATAGAGTGTTCCATCCAAGCAATCAGCTTGAGGGCCTCACCGCGAGGCAACTTGGTATGGCCAAGGCAGCAAACAAAAAAGTTGTACGTTACGAAACATGGACGAAAGGCTTTATTATATAAAATATCATATACATCATTTTGAGAATCATGTTATTACCTACAGTTAAACAGTTCCCAAAAAGCTTCAGACCTCGAAATCGAGAAAAGCAACAGAAATTAGACTTCACTGTGCTGTGTACCTTTACAAATCGTTCGAAATAAACATCATCATCACTTCACTATCTACATACTCTTCTATCCGTTTTCTTCTCTTTTCTACTGGCTATGATAGTATTTAGTGTATCCTTATCCCAAACAAAGTTTCAAAAAAAAAAATAGAAATGTATCCTACTATGGTTTCGTATAAGATAGAGAGACTACAAAGAGAATAAGACCACAAAGTAACCACAGAATGGCTAGTTAGGATAATCATAGATACCCCTTTTTTTATTATGAAATTATCCAAGTTTATTATATGTTCTCTAAAGCTACTGCAGATGTGATTATAAAACACTGAGGCTGCTATGAGTAATAGTAGTGTAATGTATGGTAGTATTACGTCTGAGCATAATGACGACTGCTTAGCAAAAGGGTAGCGACGTAGTAAGTCAAGGAGATACAAGACGTCGTACTAAAAATATTATCGGAAATACGTATACCCAACCATTAACCACGGCAAATAAAAAATCGTAACTCCGAATGCTGGATTCGAATGTACTACAGTACAGAAAGCCTCGTTCCGGGGTCGAACCGGAGACCTTCTCCGTGTAAAGGAGACGCGATAACCACTACGCCAACAAGGCCGAGTTGTTGGTCTTTAATTTGTACATATAATAGCGTTTTATATTATTATGAATTATTATTATATTATTATTAATATTAATATTAATATTATTATTTATTAATTTATACTTTATTTTTAAATAAATCAAAAAGTGCTAGGTTTGTATAAAGAAGACCTATGATTAATAAAAATAAGAGAAAATATAATAGATATAATTTTAAAGTAAAATACTAAATCACTAAAAGATGTCTTAGATAAACTAAAATATAAAAAGAAGATATAAAAATCAAGAAGTTTATAGAATAAATAAATGAAGTAGGCATTAGGGGTTGCAATTGGACAGGTTGGGTTGGGTTAAGAAAACACTGACCTGACCCGACCTGTTCAATGCAACAGGTCAAAAATCGGATTGACAGGTCAAGACTGATTTTGATATAGTGATGAAGGAAAGTGTTAATCAACCTGAACTTGAGTACTAGAAGTACAAAACTCTATATATATACATACACAGCTCTCTAAGTTGATGGCACACAAATTCCTAGTAGTGCTAGCAACAGCAGCTACATTTTGTGTGATTATTTCTAAAGGTAAAGGGTTTTGTGCCATTATAAATGAGTTCGCTCAGGCTCCTTACATCTGACATGCATTAAAGAAAGAAGCATAATAGTTAAAGTGTGGTTGAAAATCGACTTCCCTATATTATACCCCTAATCTTTTTCCCTTTTCCCTTTTCTTTTCACTTCTTCTTTCTTCCTTCGTTCTTCTTTTCTCAATTTTCCTTTTCAGTCTCTTGTCAAATCTCGTCTCTTATTACTGCCACCCTCTTTGTCCGTTCTCATTGTACTATTGCTACTTCTTTACTCCTTTTTTACATAATTGTTTATAGCTTACTTGACTTATACTCTTGAATATAAAATATAATCCCACAATAAAAAGAGTATAAGTACATTTTATATTATAGCTATATGGCAGACATATTGACAACTACATCTTTAATATAATGATGATGCTTCCTAGCAAGAAGATTGACTACTTAAATACAAGTATATCATTATATCTTTATATGTATACATAGGTCACAACGGGTCAACGGGTCAGGTCAAGGGTTAGACAGGTTGACCTGTGGGTCAGAAAAGCATCAACCCGACCCATTGACCCGTCCTTAACCCGCGGGTCAGATTGCGACCCCTAGTAGGCATCACATAGCAATGATCATAGTGCAGTACTGATTGAAGTGTCAGAGAAAAGAATTGAAAGCATTATCACAATTTAACAACGCCATATTACTCATACCGAACATAATTAGTAAAGAGGAGAAAAGTAGTATTATAAAAGAAGGAGTGTTGTTATTTACATAGGAAAGGAACACATCTTAAATTAATCAAAGAAAAAGTGTTTCATTTTTATTTAATTGCTATAATAAAGTGGCATCATCGAGCTACTCGTCAAAAATCATTTGGACCTGAAAACGTACTATGAGAAGAGCTACACTAGCCGATATTCTCAAGCTAAATCAGATGAAGACAAGAAAAACGCAAAAAAAGTTAACCAAAACTTCGTTGATTAATGAAGCTATCATCGTTGACATCATCAACATCAGCATCAAAGCACAAAATAGCCTCCAGAACCTCCTTGAAGAATACCGCAGAAACATAGATCCCCACCGTAAAACGTACTTTACTGAGGATGTCAAGTGGTTCGTCTTTCCACGGCTGGAGACTATCGCTGCTAGTTTGCGACCAAAATTAATGACCTAAAAGTCCTTTTTGAACGATTGGAACATTTTATGAGGGTCCAAGCAACGGCAGAAGGACCCCGAAACTCGATTATTTTAAGCAAGAGCTGCCAGTTGAGGTCTACATGTTTTGGAAAAGGCACCTGGGCAACTCCATTCGGATGACCTGGGGAGATGTTCTCGGATGCGTACACAATTATAAGGTCGCTCTGGAGCTATCACAACCAGACAGTCTAGCTCGGATTGTGATGTACTTGTGTGGCAGTAACAAAAAAGGCAGAGCCTTTACGGTGTACAGCTTCATTACCAAACTCGCCAGCACGGGTTTTCTTTTGCCGAAAGCGCCAAATTGCTGGCCGAACGAAACAAAGAACTGTCGGACAACGCACGCATGAAAGTGGCCAAGATGGGGATCAAACTGATGGATATCTTTACCTCGGACGAAATGCAAGGTCATTTTTTTAGTCATCGACCAATGGTAAGAAGGTACCAAAACCGACGTACCAAAAGGTGGCACGGAGAAGGAACGCAAGGGACGTGAAAGGATAGCCAAAGAAGATGAAGCTAGAAAAAATATCGAAGAACGAGCCAAGGAATGAGGCAGGCTAAGAAAAGAGTCGCACAAAAAAGCCTGCCAAAAAAACCGATGGCCATCGTGAAGCGGATCGCGTGGATAATATCATTTCTATATCAGCGCTATATGGTTCTGTCGCGGGTCGGCCAGCTCCAAAGAGACACGCGCAGGAGACTGATTTTCCGGGAAAAGGGCGTACCGGAGCGATGGTCTAGTGCCAACCGCAACGCGTACATGTACATGGAGCAATTGAACACCGACAAAGGCAAAAAAGTGGAAACAGCAAGCAGACCAGCAGAATCAAGTAACGGAGCAACTGGAAATCGGCAAGAATTGTAACGATACTGTACTGTAACCTCCAAGTTCATTATGTTTATCCTCAATTGCCTAGCTATAATGCAACTGCTGTTTACTGTCACCATGGATATAGACGGGCGCTCGAAGTATATACAACCAAGTCGATTTCATCCAAGCCGTTAGTATTGATATCTAATAAGCCTTTTATTATAATTATTTTATACAACCAAATTTGAGTGTTTTTCTTTTTTTTAATAACGTGAGTATATATTGTCTTTGTGCATGTGTGGGTGAGAGTGTACGCGTGTGTGGGGTGGTGTGAGGAAAAGAAATCTATCGCGACTGAGTGTTGTATGAGACTTGTGCATTTGCACGGTTGGCCAAGGCCTGCTTGTGAATCTGAGCCTTCTTTTGGAGCGCCGGGCTCGTTCCCTGAATAACATCGAAAACTTCTGCCGCAAATCGTTGCTCAAAGGTCGCTTCAGGTCGCTTTTTGGCGGATTCGAGCATCCAAACAATCGCCCGTCGACGTCGTTGGCGTAATCGCAAGGGCGTAGGGACATGGATCGCTTTGCTGCCCTTTTTTGTGGTTGTGAGTTTTAATAATGGCGAGGCTGATTCAATGGCTTCGCTGAGCATGCCATAGGGATCGGCAACACTGTTCTTTTTCTCTAACCACTTCATGCTATCGCTGACAAGTCGTTGTGCGCGTGCTTTTTTGCCGTCGCGCATAATGGTATTGACAAGCTGGCTCACTAATTCATTGTTTGGAACGTGCGTTTCGAGCTTTGGTACGGCTGCTTCTGTGATAACGGGGGCTGCGGCAGTTGTGTATGAGCGAATGCTGAAGAGGGCGGCGCTGCCCTTGCGTAGGGATTGCCACATGGTGCTGGCCATTATGATTTTTTTTTATTTGGTTGGGAAAAGAAGACAGCGGAGCCGACACTTGTTTATACAGGCAGTGTGTGAGTGACAAGCCATCGATTTTAAAAGCCGCCCGCTCATTGGTCGAATATATGGATATTTAGAGAGGCACACAGCTGTCTTCCTCACTTGAAATAAATGCAGATATAGGTCGTATTCAACAGGTTTGTTTGTAGCGAATGCATATTACACGGGTAGCCACCAAAGAGAATGAAAGAAATAGTGATATATAATATGTAAAGAAAGGAGAAAAAGTATTAAAAGTGTTGGTGGAAAGAAGAGGTGACTATCTATATCCTTTTTTTTTTGAGTCGAGGGTTGTTGATCATACATTCATTTTACGATGTTCCTGCAACAGATAACCTGGAAAAGTGAATAAATCATGGGTTAGTTCCGTATATTCAGTAGTCTCCTCTAGTCAACCATCAAGAAACGTACTTTTTCAGATGCTCCATAAACACCTGCAAGCTGACATCGTCGGTAAAGATAGCAGCACCCTGGGGAGCACCATAAGGGCTGCTGGATGCGTGGGTGGTGGAAGGGTTCAGCTTGGACAACAAGAAACGGGCCTGCGAGCCGCCCTGGTCACAGACAATATAGCGTGGTACGGGGAATCGATCCATCAACAAATCCTGAGCATCCAACACGGGGGCTTCCAGCAACTGCTTAAAGTTTTCGTAGCCCTCCTGTTCCTGGTAGCCTGCTTCACGCCATTGGGCCACAGTTTCACCATGGAAGATCAATAAATGGAAAAAGGTATCGAGTAAAAGAATCACATCGGGTTTGATAGAGACACTGTCAAGCAGCACCGGTTGTGGGGGGTTGTCAAAGCTGTACGACGTCAACGTGGGCTGAATCATGATGAGCGAATTATCGACGTTTTCACGGTTGACAACGTGGCGGTAGAAGGCAGTTTCGTCAGGCGAATTGTTGAACACCTGCAAGAACTGCGAACGTCTGAGGTGGAACATGAATTGCGGGTAAATCGAGAAGTTCTCGGACAAGCGGAAGCTGTGTGGATCGTCTTTGCGGTAGTCGGCGAATCGTTGGCACAAGCGGATCAACATACGATCGAGCCATCGCAACACGTCGGGACCGTCGTCGATCTCGCCCTTGAACACAGCAATACGTGACATGAGAACTGCAGCGGTTTCCTGGTCGAACGAATTAGCAATTTCGGGGCTCTGACCCTCAGCAAAATTGCGGGCCACCGTGGTCACTCGCAGACGGAACTGTCCGCTTGAATGTTGATAGTGCGTGACAAATTGAATCAAGCCGCGCGAGCCAGGCTGGAACTGCACAGTAGGCTGGTTGACGACTTCAAAGTAGACGCCGTTGGTAGTCTTTGGCGTGAGAGAGCACATTTTCCATGCGGATGTGTTGCCGATACCGATCTCAGTCTCACCCACGTAGGTTGATTTCTTGTTGGCCGATACGGCTCCACCGATCAAACCGCACACCTTGAGTTCACGCGTCGTCTGCACATCCAGTGTTGCGTTAAAGCCCATCTGCAAATGTCCTTGGCTGTCCTTTTGGAACACACGTTGGAAACTCTGCTTGAAGATGGCTGTGTTAAACGAATCGGACAAGATCATGACACCACCCGTCGAGTTCACCATGGACTTCATTTCCAAAAGACCGATCTGATCAAGACAGCCTGCAAAAATATCGATAGTGTGGCCGTTGGTGGAAGCGCGCTTGGCCAATGCATCATAGAACTAGTGTATATGGCTTAGGATGAGTATCATGCTGAGTGTCATATAGTGCGAGCAAACCCCATCTATCGATTTTGTTTCTTTTGGTACCTTGACAGCCTTCTTGTAATATTTCGCAGTCTCCTTCTCAATGTCGTGGTGAGAACGAATTGGCTCACGCAGTTCGTTGCTTACAACCATACCAGGTCCTTCAGTAGCTGGACCACCACTGAAGAGCATTACACGAGCACCAGTGTTGGGGAATGTAGTCTGTATCACATGTGTATGAGCAATCGCTTTCTTCCCGTTCCTTTCCACGTATTATATTATCAGTCTAGAGCATTACCTCTAAAAGGCCAACCGCGACGCTCATGGCCACGCCGGTACAGCGCTGAGCGCGCTTATCATTAGCAACGGGCCAAGGGTCGCGTTGCAAATTTTCGAGAATTGAGGTAAGCACGAACTCGCAATCCTTGACAGGCAACAAGAATCTATACCACAATGGCAATTAATAAAATTCTTTTCTGAGGAAGATCACACCGTCTTTCCCTTAAAGTAGCTTCCATTGGTACCTGTTAGCAGCACCAGACATCTGTGGTGGTTGACCGGGGCGGACACCAGGTTGACCAGGACGAACTGCCGATCCAGCCAAACCGAGCATCTCTTGGACCTGCTTGGCAGCATATTCCTTGGTACCTCGGAATACGAAAGACTTGGGGCAATCAGCAAATCCAAGCTCATGAACTTGAGTCTATATAATTGCTGTGTTATTAGTATGTCCATATAACGCATATAACAAAACCCAACTCCCACATAGAGAATTCTTGAAATGTATTACCATGGTACCATATGTAATCAAGCCGACCCAGGCATAAGGTGGCAACAAGCTCAAGCTCACCACCAATGCGTCCTTGAGAGCCTTAAGATCCTCGTCATCCAAGCACGTATCGACGACATACAAAAAGATGGGCGGGATATTCGCAAAGCGGTTCAGGTTGTACTCAATCGTCGTGTACTTTGGCAACAACTCGGCAGGCAAGTTGGTGTTGGAGATATCTTTGTAGTGTGGAGGGAAGGCGTTACGCTGAAGGCAAAAAGGGCAAATCCACAACTTGCCACGAACGTCAATTTGACTAAGTAGACACACAATTCAGCGATGCAAAAAGCATAGCAGGTGAGTTCATATTAATAAAAGAGAGAGAGGAATAAGATAAAAGAAAAAGAGAAGCTTTGCTTCTGCGCTGTTACCAGAAGGGATTGAGAATAGCTCTGCAAGGAGCTTTGCACATGACAGGTTCATAGCAAATGGGGCTTGCCGCAAAATCTTCACGTTCCTTCAAGGGTGTGTAAAGACAGGCAATAGGAACGACAGCTTTAGTGGCTTCAATGCGGGATGATGGCCAGGCATTCCACGAGAAACGAATTCCGTCCTGTATACATGTATTTTTTTTTACTTTAGCAAATTAGATGGTCGCCGTTGTAGCCACCAAACATGGTCGAGTAGGTGTAAGAATGGCATTGCGTATCGAGGTTTTTAATTACCTGCTCTTCGATTTCGTCGAAATTCATGGCAACAGCACTACAAGATAGAGTGGTATCGAGGTTAAGAAAAGAAGGGGAGGCTTCTACGTACGCGACGGAACCAAAAGACGTGGAGCCACGGAAGTCCGTTGTGTGACACCATTTGATTGGTCAGTCCCTGCTTTGCAACCAGCTGGGAAATTGGTGTGGTTATCTCGAGTCTCCACTGGCATGACACTCTAATAAGTAGAGTGGATGTTAATCTCCCTCTTGATTATTGCCCTACAAGTCGTTATCTTAATTTGATTCTCTGCAATGAATAAGCGTTGATCCCTAAGCTCTACTGGATAGATCGGTGTAAATGGAAAAACGTGTGATCTACCACTGCAACAGCTATTGGTATCAGCTACTTGATCACCACAGTTATGACTCTGATTATATACATCAAAGCGCCATTAAACGATTGCCATATTCTCTTTTACATGCATTTTTGTTGTTGGCGTATGTAACCACTTGCACTGTTTTATACAGCTCTTGTATCTGTTTACGAAAATAGATATTACACTATATTTCAAGTTATTCCTTGCTGCTATTACGTTATGCAGTATTATCTATGTTAGAACCATCAGTAACGCGCTACTTTTTATTAGCGATGGCAGAATTTCACTCTATAATGCTATATCTTTTATTGATATCAGTAGGAGAGAGGTGACCATTGCAGTTTTCTGTGTACATGCTACAAATATAAATGCACCTTGGGGGTTTTTGGGTTTCAGGCGTCTCCTTCTATATGAAAAACTATCTTATGATCACATGCATATGCAGGCCTATAGATTCGATGCATGCACTTTTCTCTAAAGTATAACTCTTTATCTTGCAAGCCTTTAAAAGTTAGCTAGTTCCTTTGTCTCTCCACTAATATACTCTTCTTGTTTCTTTACTACTCTCTTTTTCTTCCAGTCATTTTAATCGTATCCTCAAATGCAGACGACATCTATTATTCAGTTTATTATACCCATATTAAAAAGACGTCATCTATCAGTAACGCTGACTTCAACAGCGGCAGCTGCTGTGTTGCTGCTGTGGGAATTATACTCTACCTTTCTATCTCGAAGAGCATACAGGAAATCAATTTCGAGAGGATTGAGGGAAGTCCCATGCCTACCTGGAAGTCTGCCTTATTTTGGTAAGAAACAAACGCGCCTGACAGATGATTAAAATACCAGGCAACAAAAATTTAGCGGTAATGATATATACGATATAGGTCACTTTTTTAAAATGTCCAAATGTTTATCTGGGCCCAAGTTTCATGAGTGGCATGCCAAATACGGTACCATAATGGCTGGAAATAACAGAGGAGAAGAGATTGTGACCATCACAAGACCTGCACAGATAAATAACCTGACAGAGGACTTTTCTTTAGGTCCCATTTTTCGTTTAAACATGGGTGTCAAATCATGGATAGTTATCGGTGATAAATACATTGCCAACGGTATTCTTAGACTCAAAAGGATCAATTACTGCTGGACGCCCGTACAATCATTTTTTTGTTCAAGTATCAAGCATTGAATTCTCGGTACTAAAGATAGCTGGCATTCTTTTATTGCTGTAAAAAATATCATCTTGAACCAGCGTAACCGCAGTTATATACACATATTAATGCTAATCACTATAGAGGACCGGCATTTACGAATCCAGATAAGCGTTGGAAAAAATGTCGTGCTATCAGTAAGTGTTATTAAATGAAAACGTAAAACAAGTATTTAGCAACGGAAGAGTTTTAACATGTACAATGTATCTTGTATGTTAACAGCGCAAGAAGTATTGGCACCTAAAAGCGTCAAACGCATAGCTAGTACAATTGAGCGAGAGGCAACAGGAGTCTCAGAGCTTTTGCGGAAGCGAACAGTCGAACGTGAAAGTGTTGACGTTGTCAAGGATTTAAGACTTGCTTCTGTCAATGTGATCATACAAACATGCTTTGGCAGGACTATTGCCTCGCCCGACGATCCCTTATTTGAGTCCGTACTCGAGCTACTCGACACAACCATGGAATGGGGTGCATCACAAGAGAACATCCGCAGCTTTTTACCGGCGTTCACAAAGATGCTTAATCTTTATATGCGTAGTGAAAAGGACATGGCTGATTATATTTAAAGACAAGAGAGATCCGCTGGTGGGACGTCTGATCAAGGAAGCACTGGAGAGCGATGCACCATGTTTTGTCAAAGAGATGTACAAGACCAACGAATTTGAATATGAGGATATACTTGTTACTATGTGTAAGGCACAATTGGATTTACGGAAAAGTGTCGGGATGAATGCTGCGGTGGAAAAATGTGTATCACTGTTGGTGACAGTCTACTTTCTATAAATACTTTTTGTGAATTGTAGCTGACATGCTAAACGCTGGTGGTGATACTACGCCTATTACCATCTCTTGGGCTTTTATAGTTTTATGTCATCATGTTGATACCCAAAAGCGTACTCAAGAAGAAGTTGACTCTTTTATCAGAAAACACCAGCGGTTGCCGGTTTACGATGAGCGGGAAGAGTTTCCTTCCTTAATTTCCACACAAACGGAGTGCATCCGATACAGGCCGACTGCACACATTGTTATCCCACATGAGTCTACACAAAATTGTAAGTTTACTTAATGCACATATTACTGTCAGCATTCATCAGTACATGTAGCCACAAATATTTCCAACAAAAATGTTTTGAGTAATACGTATACAATGTCTCGCAGTGCAGAGAATTACAACAAACCAGAGATATTTATGCCAGAGCGCTTCATGGATGACCTGTCGCACCAGCTACACATCTCAGTAAATGCTAGTATTGAAAAACGCGATCAGTTCATGTTTTGTTGGGGAAGGTTAGTGACAGACCGAAACTAGTACTGATGACGAGATGAAATAAGAATGATAGCCTTATTTATCGAACACTGTTGGCATCATAGACGAATGTGTCCAGGTGTGCACTTGGTAAATTATATATGGAGCCGGGGAAAAGGGTGCTTCTCTTCTTCGTGAAGGATGATAGAGGTAGTGGGCTTTGCTGACTTCTTTCTTACATGTATTCGCTTCGTAACGGTGATACTTTTGACGTCAACGCTAGGCTGAAGTGCAAATGTTTCATATCTGGGTACGGGTCTTTGCAACTTCGACCATTGTACCTCCACTAGATGAAAAGGAAAGGCCTGTATATCCGGACTTGGACAACTGTTATGATGGTGGAATCATTGTGAAACCTCTCAAGTCACGACTTCGTTTCGTTGAACGTTCTGATTGCCTTATTTGATATATTATAATTATTGGCGACTGATTGGCTACCCACTTTATGTAGATGGATATTTTATGCATAGAGTGCTACCCTTTTTCTTCTTAAACTAACAAATTTTATTTTTCAAAAAAAAGTGTAAGCAGTAGTGTTAGCGCTAAATTTTCAGAGCAACGTATATGTTGAGTTGCTTTGCGCAGATATAAAGAAGAAAAACACATGACAATAATAAGGTCATACACATGGAAGTGGACAAACAAGTGCTTGTGTAGTTGTAGTCTAACTGATGCCGGATCCTATCACCATGGCATGTTACATAAACTAAACGATAATCGTGAGCTAAATCACACAAATGAAGCACAGTAGCTTGTTTTGCCTTTGACAATTTTTCGCACCCATACTGTAGACTAAAAAGAGATAAAACAGGTTATATAATACACTTGTTTATTTTGTGGTAAAATCGTATGATCATTACTGTGGACTTTTGCGTAGCATCCTTGGGATTCAACAAGGTTGTGAGGCATAAAAATCTACTCTTAAACATCTTAAAAACATTGTGACTTATAACCTACTGATAATAATTAAGGATTCAAGTGATTGGACTTGATGCTATTCTGTCGATATTCTTTGATTTACGAGTATCATTCATAACTACTCCTTTTCGCTACAAAAATGCATCATAGTGATAAAAAGAGGTAGAAGTAAATCACTGTGGTAGAGGATCATGTCATGGTCTCAATGTAGGAGGCAAGAACAAATTTTTATTGAGTAAAGAGGATGGTTGACTCTACTATGCCAACAAGTCAATTATGTCGACCGATATCTATCTGGCACTGGTGGATATTTGCTAAAGTACATTGTTTGTTGGGTAAGGTTCTCACACCTGCCCCTACAAAAGCACATGGCTTTCTCAGCGAATCGGACGGGAAAACCTGCATAAATTTATCGTCCTTTGCAGAAGAAAAAATCACCCCCTTTTTTTGTGTGGGTTGAGAAGCAAGAACTTCTTCTCTTTTCCTCTGTCTTCTTCAGGGAACACTTATTATGCCTTCATTTTTCGACCCAGCAGCACCGAAAAAGGCTCCTCGTCCACCACGACAACTGATATCTGACTTGATGTTTCCAGAATTGGAACGTCAGTTGTCGGACGACCCTGCTCTTTGGCCAAACCTGAACGGACTGTATATCCTCAACGTGACAAGACGAAAAAAGCCTGCCGCAACGTGGTACCTTTTATTCCAAGGTAAAAGGGACATTGCCAGTGTTATAAAAAGAGAGAGGTTTGTTTCCATTATCAATAACAACATGCTATACAAATACAAATAGGAAATAGAATCAAGCCGGTAATCACAAAGCTGAAGCAAGCGTCACGACAGGCTAGCGGGGAAAAAGTGCCTGTTGTCAAGCTGCAAGTTGAAGATGGAGATGTGCTGAACTTTGTTGCAGGAGGGTAAGGACGCTATCCAATAGTGCAGGCAAGCCACTTATCAACATATAAGAAGGACTCGGCATTTATGACTATGCATTTGTAGCTTAACAGGTGTAAAGGCATACACGGCACGTCGTATCAAAGTGCGTGGCGACTTGGTGCTGGCTCAGCGTCTCGAGAAGTTGTTTGAAAAGGCCGGTGGTCGTGAGGTAACAAGCGCATCATCGCTGTATCTATCTCCCGCCGCCCCCACATCATCGTGTATATTAGCTGACTCTTATGTTTTAATTTAGCGCGCAATGCAGTTTGTTCAACGAAACGAGCATTTGTTTGGCCTGTCTACCACAGCAAGCAAACTCTAATAAAGCTGTGCGACCATTGTGTTTGTTGTACCTGAATGCCATGAAAATAGTAAATGAAAAGAAGCAAACAATTCTGTCTTGGCATGTTTTTGTTGAAATGCACTTGCGCGGCCTTACCATTTAAGTGTCTAAAGTAATTTACCTACCGCCTAGTAGGTGCTGCCGAGTCAACAGCGCAGCCATAGCATAAAGTGGTCAGCCAAGACCAGCAACAAAGAAAAAGCGGGTCTGTGCGGCTTGAATCCGCAAAGCATACAGAGACTAAGCGGAGAATATTCGATGGTGGAAATAAAAAACGAATGCACCCGGAAAAAGCTCTTGGCTTTTCTTTATCCGGCAGCCGCGCATTATATTTTCCCTCGGTCTTGGATTCTTTTTTTCTTCTTCTTCTTCTTCCCTTCTCCTGCTATTCTTAGAAAACCGAGCTTAAATGTCATTTCAAATTAACAATCCATTACCCTCGAGTCTTGCATGTAAGGAGTGAACTGGCATACGACACACGCGTGTGTGTACTATTCCCCCTTCCCCGGGATAAACGGAAAAGTTGCGGAACAATAAGCTCACTAAAGTGTACCACCTTTAGCGGAATGTCGCAAGGCTTCCCGCATTCTGAATGGGTTCATTGGTAAGGTTCAAAGGACTTGACAACAAAAGAAAGGGAGTCAGAGCTAACGCAAACCTAGATCCGGGACAGGGGTTGGATAAAATTATCCCACCTTCAATTCTAGCAAAAGCCAAAGGTCTCGCAGTCTTTACGGTCCTCAAGGCAGGCTTTCTTTTCTCTGGTAGAGCTGGTTCGGGTCTGGTGATTTCCAGGTAACGCAACGAAAAGAAGGATATTCCCATCATTATTTCTTTTGTTTTGAAGTGACTAATAGTCGATATTTGTTGATAGACTTCCTGACGGATGTGAGTTATATTCACCAGATATGGGACACTGCAAGAAATTACAGATGGGAGACTTATCTGACAGCAACCTTCTATTGAATTCAATTTAGCATGGTCTGCACCTGCAGCTATCATGACAGGCGGTATGGGATTTGGAGGTCAAGTTGGTACGTGTTTTCTTGAATTATTTGTGATAGAGTGGAACGGAGAAACAGGACAGCAATGCTGACCGATATCTGTCATCTTCATCAGGTGCTGAGTTAACGGATTTTGTCATGGTTTTGAACACTGCCGCCGCCGTTAAGACGTTCATGCATCATGGTAGCATTACTTTGGGCGGCAACGTTTCAGGTATTGTATGAAAACACACACAAAGCCATATCAACAACGTCGTTACTAAGTATCAACTGACAACATATCGCATTAGTGGCCGCTGGACCTATTGGTCGAAACGCCGAAGCATCAGGCGCCGCTTCACTTAAGAGCGTCTCAGCCGTATATTCGTATAGCAGAACGCGTGGTCTTTTTGCCGGGGTGTCCCTGGAGGGTTCGGTCATTATCGAACGTTTCGATGCAAACGCAAAAATGTACGGGCGCAAAGTATCAACACGTGATTTGCTGAACGGTACGATTCCTCCGCCTCCGCAAGCCGATGCATTGTATCGTGCCCTAGATACACGTTTCCATAGTCATAGTTCTGCTGGTAATTACCATAGCGGCGGTGACGGTCATGGAAGCGGATTGAGTCGAAGTGCAACCACAGGTCGTTTCTCTTTCATGAATGGCGGAAACAACAACAGCCGCCGAGATGATTTCAACAACGACAGTGGATACGGTTATGGCGGAGGACGTGAAGGCAGTGGCGGCCGAGGAGCTGGAGGAGGATTGGGACGGTCAAATACAATGTACAACAACGAACCAGTTTACGGCGAGACTTTTGTGGACAAGCAAGCATCGAATTACAGTCGTAGCAACTTGTATGAGAGCAATGGAGGTGGCGGTGGCGGTGGCTCTTATGGGGGTGGTTATGGTAGCTCGCGTGGTTTTGACTCGCCTTCACTGGGCAACACCCCAACACCACCGGCGCGCAACTCGAATGAAGCACGTGCTCGTGCCGTGTTCAATTTCGCTGGTGAACAGGATGGTGACCTGCCGTTCCGCAAAGGAGATATCATCACCGTTACGAAAAAGACCGACACGCAACATGATTGGTAATACTATGAATTCATGAGACGAGGGCAATTGGGATGACATATTAACCATAGTAATTATAACATAGGTGGACCGGTACTTTGAATTCACGCACAGGCATTGTAAGTAAAGAAGCTTTTATCTTAATTTGACAGACACACATGTCATGCTCACGCGTTTCATTTTATTAGTTCCCTGCCAACTTTGTAGAAATGCTTTAAACCCTTCTATCTATTCTTAATCTTCCATCATCTACAGACGCCCATCCATCACCCTTACTACCACTAGTCACCTCGTCAATAGTATGATTGCCCTGAAACGAATGTATATTTATAATTCTCTCCCGACATTATGCTACTACGTACATATACAGAATATATTGTTTTATATACAAATAAGATGATTATGACTGTGGGAACAACGTGGTCATTAGGTTTCTTTTTGAATTTAAATTATCTGTTAGACCAACGACCTCGATACCTTTGTCACAGGCAAGCTTCAGTGTGTCTTTAGTACTGTGGCAATTGCGCACCTCAAGGACTTGCAAGTGTTTCGAATCATCAATTAATTTTCGGAGAGCATCGTCGCTAATGCTAGTCAAAGATAATAGCCGCACCGTCTCGACAGAGCCCAAGGATAAAATTACTTGATCGTTAACTGCAGCTACCCGGTGAAACTTGACTTCCTTCAACGACGTGAGTTCCAATAATGCAGTTGCCAAAGCCTTATCTGACACGTCATAACACTGACGCAATTCCAGCGTATTAAGTTTTTGGAAGCACCGTAATCCATTAATGACGGCATCCGACAAAGTAGTGGTGTTGAAAAACCGTAAGTGTGTCAATTTCGATTCGGCGCCGAGGAGGACGTGCTTGTCAAAAAGATACTGAAGTTCGTTCTCCATCGGACGGTCTACATTTCCAAAGTATAGTTTCTTGAGGTTGTCCGCCATTGCCAGCTCGCGCGTTATAACATCTATGTCTTCAAGATAGTCGAAATAGGCATTCTGTAGTTCTGGACAGTTGCGGAGCAGTCTGGCAATGACAGTTTCGGTTCCTTCACCAAAGTGACAATAAATCATGCTTAGTGCTTTCATAGTGGGTTGCGTCCAGGAGTCCAACAACGTGAGTTCTTCCTCCGTCAGATCGTTGAGGCGTAAGTACGCGGACCGTAACGTTTCGCTATGTCTGGTAAAGAACGGCAAAACTTGTGCGACGTGGACGGCTGTACCAATTTCAAGCAAGCGCAACCCAGTGGAGTCTGGCCGCTCAGCATCTTTCTGTGACAACTGTGTATAGTGCACATCTGTGTTGTATCCAAAATACTCGATCTGTGGACAGCAGGTAACAACAGTGTCCAGAACCGCCGGCTCGCAATTTAATAGTGTCAATGATCGTAGCTGGGGACAATTGGTGAGAGCTGCTGCAATTTCTTCACCACGCGTGATTTGGGTCTCGAGACGCAGTTGTTTGAGAGGATGCGGGTCGATCAGTGCCGTCGTATCACCGACAGCTTTGCGAAACGGTGCATTCATCTTGTAGTATAACCAGATCAAGTTTGGAGCGGACACCAGAATGGCTGATAACGAGAGGACGATTTGGCAGTCGGAATAATCCACGTCGAGTCGTGTTAATGTGCTGCGCATTTGCCATAGAGCAATGCCTGTGAGTTCACGATTGACAGTGTACGTCATTTCCTCTGATATTACAATTTGATTTCGGTGTGTTAATTCGATATGTAGACGTTGTGCGGAAAAAGAGTAAAGCTGAGGAGGGCACTCAACTGGTTAAAGTGAGATGTGATATCTGGCTAAAGTGTCCCATTTTCATGTGATTTAAGTATAGAGAACGTAACGCTTTGTTTTTGCATGCGAGGGTGAGTGACTTGACGTGTTTGCCGATCGATGCTACTGAGTGACAAACGGCCATGTCTTCATGCCCACCTGATGCTGTCAAAAAATTCCACGCTGCTCTACATTTTATCAACCGATCGCGCCAGACTTTCGATACACAAAGACACGCGCCTTTGCTCATTATTGGCAATCGTTCGAATATATTGAATGCTATCTCCAGAGGCATACGTGCAATCATGTCGATACACTGTTCATGGCGTAATCGGGCCGTTTCTTCGCCTTGTACCATTTTGGCGTAGTTTGGATCCTTCTTGCTGACCTTGGCCAGACCCTTTGAATAAATGTCGGCTGCCTCCGCTTGTTTGCCTTGCATCGCATACGTTTCGCCTGCTCGAATGTAGCCTCGTGATGACCGGGAAGCGTATTTTATTATATGAAGCGCATCCTTTATGGCCAAGGCAAATTGGCTTGTCATGGCTCTGGCATTGGCACGTTTGTCTAGTAATTCCACGTAATCTAATTCAAACAATCGGTTGATCGCACTCGAAGCTTCGCTGATGACTTTAGCATAATCATTGCTAGTTTCTTGATGGCTGGTATTTTTGACTTTGTTGGGTGTCAAAGGTGTCGTTTTTTGCTTTTTTCTGCTTGGCATGGTGTGAAATATGTTGTGCTGATCTGTCAATGAAGGTCGAGTGTTTACGAGAAACAACAAGGAGACTTTGGACGGAGAACAAATGTTCATTTTAATAAATAGAACAGCAAATTATAAGTGGGTAAAATAGGTCGTTATAGCGCTTCCTTATGTAGCTCATTGCAGCAGAACCGCCTCAACGTGGCTACAAGAACTACATGGCTCATTGGCTTTGTAA
Source organism: Zychaea mexicana (assembly GCF_025766255.1). NCBI lineage: Eukaryota > Fungi > Mucoromycota > Mucoromycetes > Mucorales > Lichtheimiaceae > Zychaea > Zychaea mexicana. The sequence continues at coordinate 216,406 of NW_026516723.1, read as the reverse complement.
GATATCTATTATTTAACGTTTTTGTTATTATCAGTAACGTCCGCACACAATGAAACTAAATGATTGTTGTTATCACTTACTCATCGAACCCAGCATTCATACAGAGCTCTCTGGCAGATTCCTGGATATCGGCCGTCAGCGTAACAATAGGGAGCCGTATGTCAAGCTTTCGTTCCTTTTCGGCCTTGCGTATTCTTTTGGTCGCTTCTACACCATCGCACTGTTATGTAATTATACGATCAAAATTCATTAGCCGACACTGTTAAAATGTTTTATATCACATTTTAAACATGGGAAAAGAGAGCGTATTCAAACCTGTGGCATATGATGATCCAGTATCGAGAGTGTGAAATAGCCAGGTGGGTGCTTTTTCCAGGCTTCGACTGCCTCCAGCCCATCTACAGCACATACGACATTAAATCCCAAACGGCTAAGCTGCTTGTGGAGTAGCTTCCGTGCAACGGGATTATCTATGCATTGCATATAATTTAATAGAAGTCAGTATAGCGAAGACCACAAATTATATGCTTCCTTATGACTACCTTCAGCAGCCAGAATGTTTTGAGTTTTGAAAAGTGCAAGCTCCTCTGGCGTCAGGGAATCTATGAGTCGCTGGCTTTCAGAGCTGATCTGCGTAGCCATCGGGGGACGTGCTTGGCTAGCCGAACTCTTCCTTTGCGTTGCTATTGACGATGACGTTGTGTCTTGGATTTTATGCCGCCCGTCTTGCTCGCGTTGTTGTACCAGCATCTCTGTCATAACTTTCACCAGCTTCTTACGGCGGATCGGTACTGGCATACGTACGACGGCTTGATGATCTTTATTGTGATCCCGACCAATGCCGGTTGCGTGCAATATCGTCGAAACGGCTTCATAGTCTGTAGCCGGATCCTGCAACTGTTGCTGCTGCTTCATGATTCCCTCTTCATCGTAAGGTGTGGACGAAGATACAGCTAAAAGCTTTCTGCCGTTTGCATTGCTCATCAGCATATCACTAAGCGCACCTGTAGGATAATGCATGACAATGATGCATTTTGCACGCTCCAGGAATTTTTTAAGTCTGGTAGCCCATAGTTTAAATTTGGGATCGTGGGTCAAAAACAAACCGACAATAATGATTGGATAGTCTGCTGCTTGATGTGAATGAAGGTCATCGACCGAGCAAACACCATCAACGATGATGCCTGGCAGCAACTTTTGCACCATTGTAACTGTTGACTCGTGCTTGTCAGCCACAAGCACTCGTGTGCCCTTTAAGCTACCAAAATGATGATGTAGAATCTCCGTCTTTCTCACTGCCTGCTCTTGCGTCTGAATTGCAGATACTGTGAAAAAGAACCGTGACCCTTTGGATGGTTCGCTGGATACATCGATTTTACCAGACATTAAAGTAACGAGCTGCAAGCAGATCGACAAGCCAAGACCAGTACCGCCATATTTACGTCTAAAAAGAATTCATGAGCCTAAGATAAACCCTTGTACATCTCATCACGATATGTATAACCTACGTAGTACTTCCATCGACCTGGGAAAAGGGAACAAAGAGTGCTTTTCTCTGTTCTTTGCTGATACCGATGCCTGAATCAATTACCTCGAACAATAGCGGCACTTTGTTGTCTGCTGATATGCCTCCTGGTCTCAGAGAGCAGCGAATCATGATTTCGCCTTCATGCGTGAACTTGATTGCATTGCCAAGCAGGTTTATAATGACTCTAATGATTGACATTAGCTGTTATCGCTCCAGATCGATGACAGAAAGGGGGTGGTTAAACCCCACGTACTTACTGTCTCAGACGATTACCATCCGCTATTACGACAGCAGGCACGTCATCTGCGATTGTGTACGTTATATTGATACGCTTCTGTATTGCCATGGCAATGAGCATCTCGATAACATCCGCTACAAGCTCTTCTACCACGACAGGTGCTAAATCCAGTGTCACTTTTCCAGCTTGTAATTTCGAAAAATTCAACAAGTCGTCAATTAGTTGCAGCAGCATTTCACATGATTCTTTGGCTGTCCGTACAAGGTCGCGTTGCTCTGCATCGAGTCTAATTTTGTACATAAATACATCACTGATCAGCTTTCTGTTTTGAAGAATAACTCTCAATCGTGAGTATTCTCCACGTACTTCGTATCGGCTAGTAATGAAATCATGCCATAAAAGCCAGCAAAAGGTGTACGAATCTCATGGCTCATATTGGCCAAGAAGATTTCTCGTAAACGTGTAGCCCGGTCTGCTGCTTCTTTACTTTTTCGTGCATCTTCAAGCGCTTGCTTTTGCATTTCAATCATTCTATCAAAGCACATAGTCAGAAAATGTTAAGCACTCTGTTTGTTTATATCCGAGTTTGTGAATAAGGCAATCAACAAGGCGACACTTACCTCATATTCGACATGGTCACACGCTGCACGGATTTGAAGAGGAAGGCATTGGTGATAGAGATACCCATTTGCTGACACAGGAGACTTAGCACGGTAACGTGTCTCTGGGTAAACACGCCAATCGTACCTTCAATAAGCAGGCAGCCAACGATCGTACACTTGTGAACGATCGGCATACAGATTACCGACTTCCGTCCAGTCTCTTCAAACCATGGCCCGACCGCAAATCGAGAGTCTTCTTCTACATCATAAATAAAGATGCTTTCGCCCGTGTTGATTGTGTGATGTACAATACGACTCGACACAAGTTTGTCTTTTTCCGAAAGCGGCAGAGGCGGATCGTACGTTGTTGTGGAACCTTCTTCTCCATACGCGCATACACCGAACTTGTCATCCTTGATAATAATCGCCACACAATTTGCTCCCGAGTTATCCAGAATTATATTCAGCATGGAGGTCAAGAGTTTATCAAACTTCACCTCGGAGCTTAATAAATTAGACGACTTCAATATGGATGCCATATCCAGCTATATGGTTATTTTAGATGGCAGTGTGGTGAGTATGCTTTCAAGTAATTTAGGCGCTTATAGATGCTGTATAAATCTGTTAGGGTACTTACTATATCCAAAGTCATTAAACTCTCTTCAGTTGTTACTGGCGGTATAGACTCGCTATTGTAAGGCTCAATGGTTGCTGGGACATTGTTGTTGTTGTTATCAATGTTTTCATGTGAAGATGCGGACGTGCTCCAGGCAGGCTGACCATGGAAAGGCATGGGATCAGTCTGTATTCCCTTTTCGTGTCGTTCCACTCGTTCATCACCGAGAGAGCTGATCAAATCGGCAAACTTATTATTTAAATGGCGTACTTTTCCGTAAGAGCCATGGGACATGTACATTCTTGTAGCCTACAATTGAATGCTAATCAGTTTCCAAGATGCTGAAGGAAACAGCTTTTTGGGATCTGTAAATATTACAAAAAAAAAACACCTTTTTGATGAAGCCGTATGCAACGTTATCAAAGCCAATTCGATGATAGAACGCGCCCGTGTATTCATGAATAATACATAGCTCCAAGTACCATAACCCTTCTCGTGCTTGGCTGATCGCTTCTTCGTAGAGCCGAGCAGCTTTCAAGATATCCGTCGCTTCACCAAGCGAGGCTAGCTCTGCTTCGACAAGCGTCCAGTACATGGCATAATTGATGCGGCTATGTACAGCCCATTCATGAAGCAAATCCTGGTTCACGTTGACCTGGTCTACATATTTCTGCCGATTTTCTGGATCGTTTCTCGCCTTTTCAATCAATGCAAGTGAATAGTATCCCAAATTCAGTCCGATGTGGCGATGATTTGGATGCGCATTCATCGTCTCGAAGCACCGATGGCCAGTTTCGACAGCAGCATCATAATGGCCATAAATTGTCAAGGGGATCATTTTGTAAGATTCGTACCAGTTTAGTGCTACTGCAGGATAATCGCTATGTTTGGAAGTTTCCAGTATAAAGTGCTCGTCGCTGAATCCGTCATCACCGTCAAATACATTGGGTGTGTCAACATAGGTATGGCCTTGAAGCGCCTTGCACGCTCGTACGATACACATGACAAAGCTGTTCATGTCGCTTGTCTGCGACCAAGAATGTATATCTTCGAATATCTCCTCGCTTTCACGCAAAGTATCGGCAACATGGTGCCCACAGTAGAACATGGTAATGGCAATGTGTGCCTGGCAACCTGTGGCATAGATTTGATCACCAGCAGACTTTGCATATTGTAAAGCAGGTCGAACATGCTTTGTCAGGTTGTCGTGGAGATGATGGCTCCATTGACGCACAAACGCCATATAGAGAGTGTGAGCACGGCCTTTGTCTTGATTGCTTCCGTACTTTTCTGCCAAAGCGATACCAATCGTGCTTATTGTCTAGGGATGAATAATACATTAACCGATGATTGCTGCTTAAAGTTGGTCTATTGTGCAATGTAGGAAGTGAGTTACTTCTGAAAATTCATATTTCTTGTAAAGAGTCGCAAAGCCAAGTCCAGCACAGACGAATGAACTGCCAGATACGCTAGTCGGGCCATGGGTAATGGTCAAAATAACGAGACGACACGACCAGTATAACATTTCACCTTTTTGTCCACTGAAATAGCTCACAGCAATACTACATACAGAGTATAGATTAATAAGTACATCAGTGATGGAACGGTATAAACATAGAAGCAGTAGCTTAGTTTTTATGAAGCAATGTATACATACTATTCGTTCATGACATCCATCATCGCTTTTAATACAGTATCGTCACATGTCGATAGGCTGAGGATTTTGTCATGGCCGTACTCTTCAATCAATTGCTGAGTCTGGGCAAATATACGCTGTAGTCCTTCTTCGGAATCGTCAATTTTTGATACTTCGTTGCCTAGCTCATCCATTGCTTGTAAAAGAGCCAGTCGTGCTTTACTGTGGATCTGAGCGCTCATGTAGTGTCGTGATTGTACACGATAGGCAGGGAGCCGGTCAAGAGGAGATCGCGCGTTTTCGAATATAATTTTAAGTGACTTCTCGGTCGTTGCAAGGTCGCCCTCCGCCCAACTTAAGCTGGCAGCGTTACAGTAAAGTTGCAAACTTGTTTTGTACTCCTCATCCGTCCATTCTAACTCTGGTTTAGCCAGACGTATTGCATACGTGTAGTACGCATATGCCATACTGAGCGCACCAGAGGAGCGACCCCGATCGCCAGCGAGAATCAGTATTTTGCGATACGGTTGTCTGTCGTCAAGCGCCATGATCAGGTCCTGACATTTTAGCAAATGGTCGGCAACCAGAAATGCATCAACATTGGACTCTATCATGTATTTATAGAACACAGAATCAACAAACCTGTCACACATATGAAGAAATTGTCAAGGAGACAAAGTTTACCTTTCATCATGTGCTGTGCGATAGTCAGATGTATCTTGTTGCGTGTGTTTGGATTTGCCAGCTCGGCAGCCGCCTGCGATATGCGATCGTGACTCCACTTGAATTCGTCCACGGTAACCGGCATAATGTAGCCTTCTTGTAATACTGTTTGCAATCCACTGATGGGATCGTTGCTTCCAGAATAAACAGAAGACTTGCTGCTCTCGTTCTTGCGACGATGATAGTAATCAGATGGTGTCACAGGTGACGATAGATAAGATGATTGATATGATGTGGATTTAGGGTCACCCGTTGGGCTGTCAATACTGCTACCACCGCAGCTACCGCTTCCGCAGCTACTGTTTAAATCCGAGAAAATAGATCCGTCGTCTGTTGCCATTGCTTGTGAATCAGAAGAGGGATGATCATCGTTTTTCTTTTTGCTAGCATCGAGCATCAAACTCTTGACTGTCGTCCACGAGAACGTATCGCCAACGAAAGAGGCCCATTTTAAAAGTGCTTGACTTGCCGGCGGTAGTTCACGCAGTCTCGCAACGATAAACGAGACATCCAGTTGTGTGTCGGATCGAAAGTCGCCATGTTCAAATATCGCAGCATCCTCAATTTGCTGCAAGTCATAACTCCACTCGTTATTTTCCCAGTCAAAGTATATATATCTTTTGCGCTCGAGTGTTCGTAATAGCTGTGCGATATAGAATGCGTTGCCTTGTGTTTTCTTGTAAATTGTTTCGACCAGCGGAAGTACATCCTCTCGTTTGACGTCTCGTGGTCGATGGAGTGTGTCGCATACAAAGTCGATAAGGGCATCAGTACTGATAGGATTCACACCAATGAGGCTGACGTCAGCAATTTTATTTTCAAGAAGCTCGGCTAGCTTGGGTGTAACTTCTTCATCACGGTAGGACATGAACATCAATATCTTGACACGTGATGTCATGAGTGACTCAAGGATTTCAAGTGACGGTACATCTGTCGGGACGACAGTAAAGAATTAACAACGAGTAGCATATAATAGAGTTAATAATCTTAGTATTACAATAGAAATGTACCTGCTTGATGAAGATCATCCAGAAACTAGTAGGTCAAAAGTAAGTATAGAGCTGATTGAAGACCGACTAGAAAAGAGATTATTGAGCTGTTGACCTACCAACGTCGTCATACGCCAGCGTGTAATGGCTCGAATCAATTCCACATACAAGTTATGGAACTGTGTCCGACGAGCTTCAATATCGTCCACTTGCACTGATTCTGTAAGATTGATTTGAGAATCATCATCGTTGCGATTAAGCAGAGGTTTGAGTTCAGGAACATAATCCGTAATCATTGCAATATTTGAGTACTGAGCCCCAAGCGATAGCTTGATGTGCTCGTAAAATGCATTGATTTGATCTTCTGATTCTGATAAAATCTGCTGAAGTATTTGTGATAAGGACTTAAGAACTGCGCTGTACGGAACTTTGTTCCTTGAATCGAACTTGGACGTAGCAATATAGCTAAATGCGAATGTAATCATTAGGGTCATCACATTACTACTAATTTAGTGAGCCTGTATACATACCCATTTTTGCGGGCCGTTGGTTGCACAGCCGATAGCAGAGTCGATTTTCCTATTCCTCCAGGACCATACACGCCCACAACAGTGGCGGTTATTCTGGAAGTACCAGCCAGACGGCCTGTCATGCTAGAAACGTCGCTTCCTTCCACGCCGCTATTGCTGCACCGACTAGGGGAAGTTGTTGATATGAACGTCCCATCGCCATTACTAGCTGCCTCGTCAGAGACATCATCACTCAATACGTCCCGCATGACCTCCGTGACTCCAGTGCTGGATGTCTTTGTGCGATTATTACTGTTAATACTGCGTAGGCGCATCGGTTTATATAAACCAGCACAGCGCTCGATTTTAAAAGTCATTTCGGAAATGATATCTTGTCGACCATAGATTGATTTGGGTAGGGTAAAAACGGATGCAACATCATATTGAGCTAGTGGAAATGCAGGTATGGACTGAAATTCATCGGATGTGAGGAACCGAAATCGTGATCAGAGATAGTAGCCGCTATACTATATTATAATTCTCTACCTCTTCAGAAGATGATGATTCTTCTGATGCTGTGAGTCGCTTTAAGCATTCTTGAAGATCAGTACGGATACCGTGGGCGCTAGTATATCGATCGTCAGGAGCCTATACATATTGAAGTTAGTGAAAAACCTGAGAAGAAAAGGCAGAAGTACAATATATAACCTTATTAGTCATTTTCTCGATAATTCTAGATAAAACTTCAGGAACGTTCAGCTGGAGCTCATGAATCAAAGGGACTTTGCGACTCAAGATACTGTTTAGGATTTCCAGCGGACCGCCATCAAAAGGATTACGCGAAGTAAGGATGATGAAGAAAACGATACCAAGAGAGTATATGTCTGATCGGTGATCTGGGGTATAGGTTGTGCGGCCGGTCTGTTCTGGACTCATGTACACCAACAAGCTCTGGAGCATGCTCATCAGTCTTTTGCTTTTGCTTGTCTTGCGCCATCCTTCTGACGTTAATAAATATTGCTCCATGGATTTCGAGCCAGAGCCGAAACTCCACAGTTTTACGGGACCTTCGTCAGTGCCATCCCACTGGAAGCTTTGTAGAGAGATTTCTCCATGTGTGCAGTTGTGTTTGTGGATGTAATCGAGAGCGGAGCAGCATTTGATGGCAAATCGTAAGAACGTACAAAGATCAAAGCTCGGCAAGTTGTTGCTGCTGTTGGTGGGCGCTCCTCCTCCTTCGCTACCACTTTCATCGAAGCATCCCTGTCCGGCAGGGGTAGAGGAAGGTCGTACTTCTGGCTTGCTTGACCGCTGTCTTATCCAAGGTGAAGATGTTCCCGTACTGGAGTAGTCCTCACTACCGCTGACAGTGGAGGATGATGTATCATCGACGGCGTTTTGCTGCTGCTGGAGATACCTTGTGCCCTCGTCGGCGTAGATGACTACCGTTAATCCACTTGGCATGTTGATATATTCGAGTGGTCGTACTGCAGATTTTGTACATCAATGCTTCTGCTGTGGCCTGTGTATATTTACTATTGCTAGCATCACTATTAACAGATAATGACCTTTAGCAACTTACCGATATATGATGGGCCATCTTTATATTGATAGAGTTTTTTCATGATGAAAAACTCTCGTTCAAAGCGCAAAGAATCCGTTGATGCCTAGCAAAGTATACAGCACTCATCAGCAACTTATTCTTTTTGTGGTCGGAAGTAGTCTGTTCATGCGACGGCGGAAAGTTCATCGGTGGTTGCAGTGCTGGTTCGTTACCTTGGCTACTACAGCGCTTCTATTCGTGATTCTGCATGGTAACAATACCATAATTAGCGTTTTGCATTGACCGCTCAATATCTTAAGCAGGATTGCTTACCTGTAGCCATGGACAATGTCACAATTTTCTCCATGTGCTAAACTCGGGGTCGTTGCTGATGTAAAGCGGTATCCTGAAACAACCAGTTGATCAGTCAGCACGCTATTAGTGAGTCCCACGGAACCTGAATCGCTTGAATGCGAAGCTGTCATGGGCGTTGTCGTTTTTTTTATCAACTATGAAATGTGAGCGACTAATACGCGGAAGAGCGTGGAGAAGGAGAGAAAGGAAAGGCAGGTGTGGGGTGGCGTCAATCGTAGTGCTTCCTCGGGCTTGACAGAGTGTGCACGCGCTCTTAATTCTAAGGAGGCCGAAAGAAAAAAAGCCTGCATGATTTAAGGAGATTCCATGCAGCTGCCAGAGCAAAGGAGACACAGACAGTAGATCCAACTGCAAAGCGACAATCCTCCAAGCTCTTGATGCAATGTTATTCTTCGCACAACCAGAAATCCAGGGGAATCCCTAGAAAAGAAAAACAACAAGTTGCTGTTACGCAGAAGTGTGTTAGTTATTGACACTACCAACTACTGCAAGGTACCACAACAACCCATGAGTGCGCTGATAATGTGCATACAGTAAAGTTGGTTGTTTGAGCGCTCCTTACTCTTGATGTTGCCTTTCTGCTCATGATATCGAGGGTTTAAGATCAAATCCACGGACCAAAACACTATTTTCAAATTGTCCTTGGAATCCTTTTTCCCGTGTATCTCGGTTCGGTTCGTTATTCATATGAAAAAGAGCTTGAAGTTTGACTTACTCAAGTTGTTCTTTCTCTCATAAACTTGATACGTATTTTTAGGTTCCACATGCATGCAGTGTTACCAGCTATCAACTTGAGTTGAACTGCTACTAATTCTTGTAAATGATACCTAGTTGTAGTACATACAGCACAATACAAAAAGACTATCGGCGCCATCACGTATCACAACTCATATAGGTAGGAGCCTTTCAAGTTCTCCTACTTAGAGTATGCTTTGCAGCTTGATTTGTGGCCACGCTTTTAAAGCCCTATACGTATTGCTTTTATTTAAGACCATATTGATCACTGGAGACAACAAAAACGATAGCAATGGCAAAATATCGTGTTGCACAGCCAGCTGCACATTGATACTATACTCCTCAAACACTTTCTGTTTTTTGCAACACCAAGAGCCTTATTTAAGCGGCAATAAATATGTCACGTCCGTTTTATATTCCTTACGGTAAAGTGAATATTACTGTGTGCATATTGCAACAAATGGTATAATCATGATGATGGTGGTCGTTCTCTGTCAGTGTATATGGTGTTTGTTTACGGTCTTTGCGATTTTATTTGAGTAGTTTTAAATGCAATTGACAGCACGCCTTATTTCAAGTTTTAAACCTAAGTAGCATGTGCAATAGCTCTAGTCATGAGACCAAAATGAACAACAAGTATTTTAATGTATTATGGTTGAAAATCTACAGGTTTTTTTAATGGCTTTCAGACAAGCAGGAGATGAGCTAAAACAAGCAGCTTGTTTTCTCTTCTCTTCATTGTAGGACAGCAAAGCGGATAGCCTCGAAAAACTAGATTATTATTATCTCATCTCAAATCTCTCCTGTTGATGCATCTTCAGCGTCTTGCAGGTACCTGAAATGGTCCTCAAACGTGTTGCATATCATATGGATACTCTAGCTGACACTCAATAACACTTTATGAAAGGTTCCATAAAGCCCAAAAGATACAATTATACAATGTAAGATTGCTGATTAGAGTAGACATTGCTCCACAAGTGCTCCTTTATACTTGTGATTTACCTAGCCATACATCTACTGGTGACAGCAAGCCCGGCAATGGATGGCTCTCTCCTGCCTTCTAAAATGTTTCCAAGCCGTTCCCGTGTTCTACCAAGATCTCTCATATGTAGCTTTTTGAAAAGTCTATATGCTGATTTTGACGTCTCTTTCTTTAAATATCATTGATAAGACCAATACTCGTTTAAGTCGACTCTTATATTGTCTTCAAACTTTCTTTTGCGCCTCTTTTTTGGTATATGATACATATCCTTGATAAATGAGTACCACGCAGTGTTAAGGGTAAATGTTTTTTGAAAAATTAGCTTTTTCTATATGTATCTACGTATATGCTATGTATGCAAGCATGTAGTTCCATAACCTCTCTAACACGAATGTCAGCACAACATACCATTAGATGTAGGCAGAAGCGGTTTTACCTTATTATTTGTTTTCTTAAAAAAGAGGCTCTTTGTCGGCGAATGGTACGAATATAGATCGATGTTAAGTCGGAAAAACTTGAACATCCTCCGCAAACTCACTATCACTCCGTGTTCCCGCAAACTTCCTTTTTGTATGCAGTAGAGTGCCCCGATCGCAAAAAGAAACTCAGTTTTGACTACATCATGCTCTAATGCTAACTATTATTTTGGCAAATAGCCGACATCTGTTCTTATTAGATAGTCCCGCAGTTCCCCGGCTCCCAACTTTCATACTTTGATATCTGTATATGATATTAATAAGCACCTTTTCTATACACTTTTAAAATGCGTCAATTGAGGCGCGTTTTTTTCCTTTGTCTGATCGACCAAGATTTTGATATTTTGACCAAGCATAATCAATCCAATAGCAATTGATACTGATTACAGGGTGCAAGCAGAATTTTATGCGTGTCTCAATTTCCTACACTATTTTCGTACCATCTCATCCTTTCATCTCACACCATAACCATAGAAGTACGATTATTAGCTACCTAATGGGGAACATATGCTATTACGTTAGTAAGCTATTTTATTTTATGTAGAAAATGCGCAAACAAAGCAGAGCATTTTTAATAGAATTGATTTTCCCTTTATGGCAGTTTCAATATGCTCCTTCTCCACTATCGCCACCATACACGTACAAAGTATTGTATATACGCGTTTCAAATACAGACCGCTATGGTAGCGCACTCTCTTCTTTTAGTAAATATACAATCTTTGCACTCCTATCTTGAAAAGGATGCCAGCACATTTTAAAGCTGAGCAGTTGAGGTCCCGTGCGTGTATATAGAGAAAACTTCGATTGATCTTTTAACAAATTGATGCGCCGGAGCCGTACAGACGATTAGGAAGTTGGAGAGACGCCGCCGCGTTGTGCAACAAAACAGAAGAGCAGAATGTTGTAACTTATTTCCTAAAATGCCCGAAATGGCCGTTGTATCCATACTCTTTGTTTATAAACAGGGGAGCTCTCATGTAGAAACGAGAAAAGCCTTCCTCTGTGTACTAATCGCTAAGTGATGTGATGTGTGTGTGTGTGTGTATAATACGCGTGGTGCGCGTTGTTGTTGTGTAATACACACTAGCCTAAAGTTTGGGACCATTTGTTAAGTTAGTTAAAGTTCCTGCAGGCGATCATTTTTTGTAAATTCCATGGTGTAACAGACGTGTTGTGTAAAGGCGGTAGATTTAAAACTATCTTATGGCGCAGTCTTTCTTTTACACCAATCTTTCACTCAGCACACAAGGATAAAACTTCTTTTAAGGTGGCAGCGAAGCCGATATTATAGAAAAAAAAATATCACAGGCGACAATTTATTGGATTTGTAGGAAGAGGACCGGAATTCTTGAAAGCCTAGACGCGGGCCACAGCGCCCATTTACTACTGGAACTGCTGTGCCCATGAGCCCACAGGAGCAGGAAGAGGAGGCAAACGAAGGAGGGGGAGGGGCGCGCGGGGGCCTGGAGTTACATGTTTGTAGATAATGAGCATACTGTCATGTTGTGGATGCTCCTTTCTTATGACGAGAGACTAGCAGTGTACAGCAGCAACAGAAGAGATAGTTTAAGAGCTTACCCAGCCGGCACTAATTGTGGCAGACGATTAGTCGAGCCCCCCGGGCGACGGATCCAACAAGGTCCCAAGAAGATGGGTGCCCAAGAAGGGACACACGCAGGAAACGAGAGCGAGAAAAAGGGAAGGAAATAAATGAAAAAAAATTTCGACAGGCTTTATATAACAAATCAACGCGCCTCCCCTTTTTGTACTACTACCAATGCTGCAGGCATCAGTGGTTGTCATAGGCACCGTTTAACCTTTTCCTTAAATCTCAGCCGAGAGTGTCTACCGTTGGTTGGCTGGTTGGTCCCCCGTGAAAATTAACAAACAAAACCACCTACTCCACCCAGGTAATTAGACCGCTGCCCCCAAACTTTTCCTTTTCTCGCAGAAAAAAAAAGAGTATTAGTGTAGTTATTATTACTATTATAGTGATCTAGTGGTAGCGGGAGTAGCCTGATCAGCATCACCCGGTGTTATTAGACCCGATGCTTTGGCACATTGTAGGTGTAGTAAGTGCCCATTCCTGTGACCTCGAACTACGATACTATTTCCTAAATATCGATGACATCGGTGACACTCAGATCTTGGATCAACATATACAGGTCCAATATCTTTGTACATGTCGATCAGCTGGCTACCAATCTGATTGGTTTACTCACGTGAGTAAACTACTTGTCATTTCTTTTGTTTGTTCTCCACCGACCAGACATCCTTTTCTCTCCCTTTCCAATCATAATATTATTCTCACCATCAAGTTTTCTCCTCGACTTAAGCCGACCACAACTTCCCCTTCGCGTATGTCATGCAGAGAACGGCGCAGCGAATGCACTAAGAAGTCTTGTAGGGTTTGAATTGGCCAATCGTCAGGAATTAATTGCAGTACCTATACATACACACAAAAAACATTCAGCATTCCCACACACATATCATATTTGAAACGTGTAATTTCCTTTTGCTACCAATAACACCGCATACCTCTAATATGTCCAAATAATATCCCTGTGTTGTCAGCAAATGCATTGTTCGTATCAACATCAACTGCCTGAAATGCATCATGTTTGTGAGTATGCGTGTGAGAAATGCGATATAAGCATATGTCCTTGCATACCTCTCCTTGATCGCCAAGTATGTCTTTAACAACATGGAGAATAACTGCCGACGTTCGTTTAGTTGCTGAGCAGACTCTTCTTGCGTTAATGGCGTAGCTTCTTTGCCTGCTTTTTTCTTCTTTTTTGATGATGCTGTCTTTTCAAAGCGGTTCAAAGAAGATGTTCTTGCTGGTGTGATCATCGTCGTGTGCACTGGTGCAATGTCCGGGACGGCGCCTGTGCTCTGTCCATTGGTTACGCAATATGTTTCCGCACCAACAAAGTCTTCAAGCTCGTGTATCAAAATACGCAATGCTTCTTCATGCTCTTTCATCTAGATAAGCACCTATTTTAGTTACTATCGAAACCTTTTTTTCTATCCCGACAACATTGAAGCGATATACTAGTTACCCTCCCATAAATGATAACCCTTTCGATGTTCAAAGGCCCAGCCTCTGAGATAGCTTGAAAAAGTGTCGGTGGATCATACTGTGATGATTGTTGCAACAGTCGTATCAGGAGCAAGCGTCTGCGAACCAGTTCCGTTTGTTGATGACGCCCTAAATAAGCGACAAAAGTCTGATCATGCCCGCCTATTTCCATGGGATTGACTGATTGCTTGAATTTATCAACTATGTAAAAAAAGCATTAACCAAAATTGCGCCGTCAAGCAAACATAAGCGCATGCCACATTAGACCACACGCATACTCAAAATTTGTATTTCTCCGGCTTGTGCACTTTGAATTTCACGTTTCACATCACGAACATAACTACATGCCAGCCGTGTATGATGCTCTGCACGGTCACTTTCGCGCGTCAAAACGAGGTATTCAAGATATGTCCGGACGGGCTCATTGCCATAGCGCTCTAGTTTTTCCAAAACTTCGTCGGTATCCATCTCGGTGGCACGTGGTGATCGTATGAATATTTCGACACCGTCATTAGGTGCATTATCCATTAGCCACCAGGTATATTTAACAATCGTCTCCAGGGGAAGCTGGATATTATCGTTAATGTCGCGTAAAAGCAATCGTTTGATTTGACTCAGACCGTCGGTAAATCGTGCGTCTGGTGACTCGCCCGAATATATCTTCGTCCATGTTTCCAGCACTTTTTCATACAATTGTTTCGATTGGTATAGTACAGATAGAGCGTAGTACCTCTATGAGAAACGAAGATATACCATTCTAAATAAGCCATTGGAGATGAAGCTTGGGTGCATACATTTGTACAGTATTCGTTCTTTAAGATTGAGCTTTACCTTCGAGCGGACAAGTGCATTGGCACAATCTTCAAGACAACAATCATTTGGTCGCTGAAGAAGGGTATATATGGATTCATCGTTGCTAGCGCCCACGTAGAGTTTCAATAATGCTGTGTCTATAGCCTAACAAAGGGATAGAGTTAGCTTCGACTGACCGCTACTAATCGATAAGATGCTAGTCTTTAACCAGTATACACGAGTAACTTACTTTGCATACTGCGTTTCCTTTTCCAATCAAATTCCTGTGCTTTCCGCGTTCTACTGTGAGGTATCTCTCCAATGCTTCTCTTGCGTTCTTTAACAAGACGCGCCGCATTTCCATGGTAGGACTTGACCGCTTGTCATCTTCTTCTTCCAAGTGTGGCGAGTAGTTTTTCTCCATAGTTTGTGCTACAACACCTTCAATATTTCCTATACTTTCCAGTAAACTACGAATACCATCGAATAATGATACATTAGGTGTTTCACTGATCCAGGAAGACTGAGAGAGATCGCCAAATAGATATATCACCACCCGTGGATCCAGATTTCCTTTTGATAGTAATGCAAAAGCATCTTCGAACAGAGTTTCTTGCAGCAGAAGCAAACCAGCCTTTTGGTAAATAAAATCTAGTTCTGATTGCTTAACAACAAGAAAAGCATATATAATGTTAGTGGTTTATATGGGTCAGATGTAGTATAAAGGAAAGGAGGTCACATATGAATAGTTACCATGCGTTCTACATGGGTATTGTTCTCTGTCGACAGCGTGTTACGTGCTTGATCGGCCATATCCAACGCTTCTTCAAAGTTCTTCGTATCCAGTAACGCGTCGACTTGAACCACCAGAGGAGTAACGATCTGCGCCTTTACACTGTCACGACCGTATACAAGAATTCGAGCAGGCAGAGTAGAAAACCGAGCAACTTGCCGCCGTAATTGGAGCTGTAACTCGTCATCCTCACTATTATTGTTGTTGGTGGTGCTAGTCGACGATGACAGCCACGGTCGCCTTGAGAGCCTGTCTGCCATACCTTCCATCCAAACCTTGATACCATGACCGAACGACATGCCACGAGGCTCAAATGATGGGTCGAGTTGGATAATTTGGAGAAGTTTTTGATCGAGAATATTGTGGATTTCGATGGTATGGTTTCGTAAAAGTGCTGCGATATACGGGAATTCAACGCATAATGCTTTGGGATAGCTGGACCATTGCAGAGTACCGCGAATAGGAGAGCCGTGCGAGTCTGCAAAAATACCAATCGTTGTATGGTTGTTGGCAGAAACATTCCCGCTAACCACCAGAAACTCATCAGCTTTGATGACTGTGAGAACAGGACGCGGTACAGTCTGTGGAGCAGTACCGAGCATGGATGTAGTTGGAGAAGACGATGTTACGGCGACCTTAGGTGTTGGAATAAGTGGTGTTGGATTTGGCAATTGTAGATTGATCAGTTTGTAGTTGTTAAAGTCGGCCAGGCATAAGTTGCGACTATGTCGTGCTATCGTGATTGCTCCATCGGGTAATGGCAGTTCCTAGAAATCATCAAGTACACCCGTCACCCCTTACATTAGCTATTCCCTTTTTTTCGGATCCACGTTTACTAGTCTAGTTGTTCTCCTCCAGCTTTGTGCATTATATGATAGATAATCACCTTCTTCATTTGAACCAGTTCGCCGATTTTCAAAATTTGGAGCACTCTTCGTTTGACAATGCACAATTCAATCGTTCCATCCTCTCCTATCCGACCTTCTTCTGCAACATCGTGGGCAAAGCATGCAACTCCTTTGATTTGAGGGACCAATGCCACTGGTATAGGATCAAAAAAAGGTAGCGAATAGAAACTCAATGTTGAATCTAATACACGATAGTAATCATTAGTGTTCTTGTCTATCCGACATGCATCCTATCTCATTCAATCATCTCTCTTTTTACCGCAAAGCACAGCTGCCTTGGAGACTTGAGGTAATACAAGAATACGCTCGACTGGTTTTCGGCCAAATCCAAGATTGATTTTGTTCTCGAGACGTGATGCATACGGTACCTTTTTTGTGGAATTGATAAGAAACCAGTATCACGATATGAGCAACGCACACACACAAGCTCGGATAGTCTCCCTCGCAATAGTACAGCTGGCTGCCCTTCGACTCCCCGGTCGATGGCTGTGATCCCCACTTCCCCTTTTCCTTACTTCTTCAGCCTTGCCGTGCTCTTCTAGCATAAAGTGCAGAATTTGACCGTCCGAAGTGCCCAAATAAAGATTGGTATCTATAATGCCAACAATGAAGAACGTCAATTAAGGAGGTAATAGCAATAATATATGTCTCGAAAGGGTCTGCCAAAATGGTCGTGCTTTTTCCTTGTCCTCTTTTGATCTTACCCCAAGCTTCGGCGGCATCAATAGTGAATGGTGCTGCATTCGCGAGCGATGTTTGGCTACTGCCACCACCTGTTAATAAGTTGTTCAGACGTGATGGTGGACTCGACGGTAATGACTTTGATACATCCGAGGTTGGAGGAGAATTCGGTAAACGTCGTGAAAAGAAGGAGCCCGGTGACGTAGATTGTGCTGGACTTCCACTTGCACTCGTTGGTGGCGATGGCTGTTGTTGGTCGTCAGTAGTGGTTGTAGCGACACTGTTGCTGGCCGAAGGAAGAATGGTTTGTAATGTGTATGGTGTGAAGGGCATTTCTCACACACAGTGTGGGGGACAGCACAGCTTTATCTTTTTTTGGTTCTTTGCTCTATCGACGACGACAACGACAGGTTGTCTTTTTTTTCTCGTGTGATAATAACTTTCGCGTCGTTTTGAGTCGTTTCGAAGTTGCATTTGTGTTGCGCTGGAAATTTTATCTCGGGTAATGTCCGACCTTGCATGACGACAACGGAGTGGGTGGCAGCGGATAACTCTTACTGCTGCTGCTGCTGCATCTATGATCATAGGGCCGCTGTTGCGGTCTTGTTATCTACCATCCGTTATCCCATCATACTGATCGTCACATTGTCTGGTCAGATAGATGCTTATAGGAAAGGAAAGATCCAATTGGGTTTATATCGAGGATTACAGGTTCTCGGCAATTTATTATATGTACCTAATAATTCATCAAGTGCTACATCATGCTTATGCGCAGCAGCTCAGCATTTCAGAGCTTTGTTCTCCAACCTTCTCTTCTCTGCGTGAGGTAGTACAAAGTTTGAAAACCTGCTAATTACATATCATCTGCTTGTCAGACTCGCCTAAATCGAAACAGCTCCCTGATATCAACACCACCTCAGGTACAAACTTTCTATTTCGTTTAATGACCCTACCAGATCTTACTACATGGAATTACAGGTTGGTGACAATAATATCGGCTGTGTATATTTGCTCTAAAATATATATGTAGTATGTATCAAGACACAATATGCACTTAATATGTTGTGACTATCGGTATTGATGGTTATAGATGTGGCAGAGATCGTCATCATTTAAATATTACATAGGGGATAATATATACAACTTTATGTGTATGCTGTTGTGTATGTACAGTATTATTAAATTACATTTAATTGTCCAAAACAGGTATAAAGTATGTCGGATAGCATAGCAAGTCTAGGCATGGGGTACTTTTCGTACATCGACAATGGGTTGGATTTTAACGTAAGCATAAACGACTCCAGGGACGAAATTGACCGAGGAATATGATGATCGAGAGGCACGATCGATGACAGTTGGAAGAAACAATGCATCAGTGTTCTTTCAGTAGCAGGCGAAAGATTCACTTGATGATAAGTCATTACGATGTTGCAGACTGAGTGAAGAACACTAATCATAAAGCCAAACGATACTGGAAAATTTGTAAGCATGTATTAGCATATGTATACTAATATGTCCACAAAACATTGTTACTATTACTTACAGGGTACAGCTTCAATATCTACTTCAAGATTCTTTTTCATCATCTGGACAAGTAGTTGCGTTGAGCATAATGTTAGGGACATGGCCTTTTCCTTTATGATATTGACAATGTCGTCATTGATTGGTTCGCCTGTATCTTGTGCCAGTTGCGGCTTTAGCAAAACTGACTGAACGATAGCCGTAAATGCATGCAGAAAAGCAAATGGACCCATTTGAGTGGATGAAGTAACCCTTTCTAAGGCTTCTTTGGCCGACGTTAAATCGAACGGTTCCTCGCAGAGACGGAATTCCTCTGGTATATTTTTCCACCAAGAGCGCATCGTTGGTTCATACCGCAGGATATTATCAAGGCTCAACTCACACTTTCTTCCATGAATAATTGCGTCGCTTAATGTTTCCTGAAAGTAAAGCACAATATAATACTGTCAGAATTGTTGTCTCACGGATTTGTTACTTCTAACCCATAATTCATTTTGCTCACTTCTTGTTATATCACTCACCAAAATAGACACAATATACGGCGAGCTACCCAATTCAAGTATGCATTTCCACATGGCGAGATAACTGTGTACCGCTGGTGGATCATCATCCATTGGGTAAACGTTATCCCATTCGACAATGCCAAGATCAAACTTGTCATGAAATGCCATGTTGACTTGTGTGAAGTATATTTGTACAGTGGCACGATGTCGTTGGAACAGTGCGTATTCAACTGTCGATAGGTCGTCAACATTGACTTCGTGGCATGCGAGGTAAGCTACGGTTAATAATCGCCGGGCTTCGCCAAATTCAAGCAGCAGGTCCAAAAGATACTGCATCAACAGATTCGATGCAATAATTGCCTGGAGCCTCTGCCTTGGATCGTCAAACATCTCCCCTATCAGCATGTCTCGGCACCTGACGTAAAAAAATTCGGCGAGATGACGCTTTTCTTCTGACGAATACTTCAGTCTCGAAAAGAAATAGGCAATGGTATCGACGCAGGCTGCCAGGACGATGGGGCTTGATAGAGGGTCTTTTAGGCTTTGATAATGTTGTAGGAACGAAGGTGCATGTAATAAACCGACAAATGGATTGTATCGTTCCATATAGAGCGTTATGAGCTCATCCATATACTGCTTGTAAAACGAATCTGGGCGACCACGTGGAGTTGGATCAGTACGGTTTGGCTTGTTGGAAGGGTTGGCGTTGCGAATAATCAGAGCAGTCGACGCCACCGCAATACTCGGAGTGGTGCCTTTGAACTGAATACTTTCTCTGCTGAATAGTTGTTGAAAGGGAGAGAGGTATCGTATTGATGCTTGGTTGTACATTAAGAGTTCTTCCAGGTTCTTAATTCGGCTAACCAGATAAATGCGCCCATTGACCACACGAAGTTTCCATTCCACTTGGCGAGCTTCGTTGCTGTCACTGATGAACTGTTCCATAGTTTGTAAATCACGGTCGATTTGGGAAATTTGTTGTCGCACTTGCTGCAGTTCCTGATTACCGTCGCGCACAGGTCGGCCCTCTTCGTCGGTCTCACTTGGTATACACGGTACTTGCAGTTGCACACAGAGATGGCACTCTTTGACATTAGTAGTTATAAAAGTGCACTTCCGTCGACGACGCTTACAGTCTATAATTATTTGATATTATGTTATTAGCATTAGGAGTAGAAATTAAAGTGAGCCGTGTAAAGTAGTTGCATATTTACATAAGCATGGTTTGGGGTTGCGAGTCATATTTCACGAGTGGAGAATCTGTATTAAAGCAGGTTTTTCGAGTTGTTTCGTCGCGGCGTAAATCGATGTTGCACAATAGCAAGTCTTGCTGTCAACCCCTCCGTTTAATTGTCGGAAACGGAATGTTCCGATCAACGTTCTTGAAGTTCTTGGCGAGTCAAAAATTATTCTATTGAAAGTAATAAAGAGTAATTAAGAAGGGAAGGGGAAACAGCAACTACTAGTGTATCTCTGGAGAAGCATATTTACTGTACACGGAATGAACAAAGATGATGATAAATTTACAATGCAAGATGAAACCCGCGTTCGAGTTGGTTAAAACAGGTAAAGAAGACATCAGAGCACATAGCATAACCAGGCATCGGAAACTTGTCGTATATGTTCATCGGGCTTGCCTTGAAATCAGCCATGAACGCTTCAAGAGTAGATGATGAGGCTGGAACCTGTATTAACAAAGCAATCATTAATTCCTCCATCCTTTCTTTCTATTTCGAGTAACCGCCATCGACATTTCTTTGTATTCTTACTTGATGTCCTGGAGGAAAGAGGGCATTGATCTGGGTAAAACACCGAAACAATAGATCAAAAACTTCGACGGGAAGCTGGACACCGTCCGTGGTGCAATTGTTTACAATACTGCAAACTGCATGCAGTGTACCTAACATATATCCAATGGATACTATAGCATGTTATTTTCATGTTAAAAAAAAGAACTATACGCTTTTCTCTTCTCCCACGTCAGATATATAAAGACACAGGTTCTTTGACTTACATGGTACAGCTTCAACATCAACTTCAAGATTTCGCTTCATGACGTAGACGAGCGCCTTTGTAGAGCTGAGAGTGATTGAAGTAGCTTTTTCCTGGATGATCCGAATCATATCATCAGTCGCAGAATTTTGAAGGCTCACGCTTGGTGGCCTTAATAACGACGATTGTACTAGCGCCGACAAAGCGTGCAGAATAGCAAATGGCACCAAGACGACAGACGACGTAATGCTGTCAACCACTTGTTCAACTGCTGGTGTAAATGGATCGTCACATATCCGAAAGTCGTCAGGAAGGTTATCCCACCATTCAAGGACCTTTTGTTCAAATTGTAGTATCATGTCCAAGGTCAGTTCATATGATTGTCCATGGACTGCGCGACCGATTTGCAGCTATTTAAATAAACACCGTCGCAGTGAAAAAGAGA
The DNA here is from genome assembly GCF_025766255.1 of Zychaea mexicana. Classification (NCBI taxonomy): domain Eukaryota; kingdom Fungi; phylum Mucoromycota; class Mucoromycetes; order Mucorales; family Lichtheimiaceae; genus Zychaea; species Zychaea mexicana. The sequence goes on along the minus strand of NW_026516723.1, from coordinate 194,737 downwards.
CAGTAGAAAGTTGGAGCGGCTTTCATTAGAAAATATGCAATCTTTAACAACTGTCGTTTTTGAACATCTCTTACCATCAATATCGTGATATAAGGCGATCCGATCAGCTGTGTCATCAAATTCCACATATTCAGATATTGCCCAATCTCACTTGATTCACCCTCGAGAAGCTCCGTGCTAACCGCTGGCACCCGTGAAAAGTCAAACTTCAACTCTAGGAAAACATTGATAACTCCTTCCCATATATGAAGGGCTACATAATGCCGACGGAGCATAACACGCTCAACTTGAGACATGCGTCCACTTTCATGTGCTTCGAGATCGTCACATATCAGTAGAGCAACAGTAGCTAGGCGACGAGCTTCGGCGTACTCCACCATCACATCCTGTAGGTATTGCATTAACATTGTAGTCGTCAAGACTGCTTCAAGTCGACGATCTGGATCCTCAAAGCAATCTATCAACAAGTCTCGACATCTACCGTAAAAGAATTCGGCCAATTGTCGTTTTTCGAGGGGCGTGTAATTTAGTTGTGGATAAAAATAGGCGATCGTGTCGATGCACATGGCGAGCGTGACGGGACTGTTGAGCGGATCCTTGAGCCGACGATAATGGCTCATAAATGTTAGCTCGTGAATATAACCGACGCATTTGTTGTAGCGCTCCAAGTATAAAGCCACGAGCTGGTCTATTTCGCGTCGATAGTCGATCTTATACGGTAGTTCTTTGATAGCAGTCTGACGCGCTCTATTTTGGGTGTAGCGAATAATCAGGCCGGTGGATGCAACTGCAACGCTTGCTGACATGCCTTCGAATCGAACGCTTTCTCTTTGTAAAAAACCAGCCAGGGGTGATAGATACCGAATCGATGCTTGGTGGTATCTCATCAAATCCTCAAAGTCCTTGATACTGCTTTCGAGCCGTACTCGACCATTGATGACGCTTAATAACCATTGTGGTTCCGATTCTATTGATTGTGCGTCTGCTTCCCTTTCCATAGAGTTGCTGCTACTGCTACTGCTACTGCTACTGCTACTGCTACTGCGCGTTATGGCTCGTTGTACTTTTGTCCCGGGAATGGTCGAGTAGTTGCGTAAATTATCTTCTGCTGTGTTCAATGCATCTTCGATTTGCGACGCCTGGTCCCACCATTCTAGTAGTTGAACGTTGCCGTTACAAATATCGGCATTACTGTTGATTTGGCTTGGAATGCATTCAGTGAATAACTGTGCACATCGTTCGCATTTCTTTTCTCCTTTCTTCCATATGCATTTCCTTCGTCTACTTCGACAATCTAACAAGATAAAAATTAGACATACGGAACCAATGCCTCAGTACGATTTCTTATTATTCGAAAAAAGAAGAACCTCGTATGCTTACTGCGGCAAGGATGTTCATTTCTCATATGGAAAAGGAATAAGAAGGCGGGATCGGTCGTTAAAATAAAAAGAGTTGAGAGTCCTATTTAGCCCTGCATGACAAATTCTTCTATTAGTCATAGTATGAGGTAGCTTAGGTAATCAATTCGTCAAACGAGTCTGTGTGTCTGCATGAGCTTTGCGGCCAATTCAGTATTAAGTGATCACTTGCAAGGGTTAGATTAACTGCATATCCTATCACCACACTGGAAGGGTTGGATCGCTTTCTTACTGGCAGAGATCAAGATCAAGGTATAAAGAGGTGTCGACACATGGTTAAAAAAACGTGGCCTTCTTTTTACAATAAAGCCGAGAAGGTATATATTACAAACGACTTAAAGAACACGAACAAGTATGTACAGTAATTGTTGTCACAGTACAAGCTGAAAGCCGCGCTCAAGTTGGTTGATGCATGTAGACAACATATCAGAGGTCATGGCAAAACCAGGCATTGGAAATTTTTCGTATATATCCATGGGATTGACCTTGGAGGGTCCGGTCTCGGAGGAAGTAATAAATGATTCTATCAATTAGTAGTAGTTCTTACTGTTTAAACTCATAAATTCAACTATGCATTACCATATGTTCTTGCGGGAGTTGCGCGTAGATTTGACCTAAACATTGAATTAATAAGTCAAATACTTCTATTGAAGGTTGGACAATTAAGCTGCTGTTCACAACACTACAGACCGAATGTAGTGTGCCCAACATATAGGTGATAGATACTACATGAAGCCAAAGTTTAATAAGAAATACTTAATCTCCTCAGCCAAAGTGTTTTTTTCTATTGCTTACTTACATGGGATAGCTTCTTCGTCAATTCAAGATTCCGTTTCACATTGTATACAAGCGCCTTTATTGAAGAGAGTGTGAGCAACGCGGACTTTTCTTGTATGATCCGGACCATATCATTTGTTGCAGTGTCCTCTGCATTTGCAATACGAGAATTCAGCATCGACGACTGAACTAGTGCTGTAAAAACATGCAATACGCCGAATAGCACCAGTGAAGTAGATGATGTAACGTCATCGACGACTCGATCCACCGTTGGTGTAAACGGATCGTCACATATCAGCAAGTCGTCAGGAAGTGATTTCCACCAACTTCGAACCATTGGCTCAAAACTGTAAGATCATATCCAGGCTTAGCTCATATGGGTGACCATGAATCGCAAGAACAATTTGTTGCTTATAGTGATTACGAAATTAGACAGATGAGTGAATCTCGTATGCTACAAGTATACACAATATCAAGAAAGCGTGTATTAAAGAGTTTTACCATTACTGATGTGAGGTAAGGGGATCCACACAACTTGAATAGGTACTTCCACATGCTATAATAGCGTGCAACTGTATACGTCTCGCCATCCAATAAATCCAAGTTTTCAACTTGAACTCCAGTGAAATCAAACTTCCCTTCCAAAAAAATTTCAATGACACTGGCACAAGCTCGATTAAAAGCATAATGTCGGTGGAGCATTGCGAGTTCGACGGGAGACATGCGTTGCGCTTCATTCGACTCAAGTTTTTGCACAAGCCAACAGGGCCACAGTAACCAATCGTCGAGCCTCATGATATTCCATCAATACGTCTTGCAGGTATTGCATCACCAAGTTGGTCGTAACGACTGCTTCAAGCTGTCGTTCTGAATCCTCAAAGCAATCTATCAACAAGTCTCGACATCTACCGTAAAAGAATTCGGCTAATTGTTGTTTAACGAGGGGCGAGTATTTCAGTTGTGGATAAAAGTAGGCTATTGCATCAATGCATACGCCGAGCGCAATGGCGCTGTTGAGTGGATCCGATAGTCTGCGATAATGATCCATGAATGTTGGTTCGTGTACCACCCCAGTTATAACTTTGAAGCGCTGCATATACAAATGGATGAGTTGATCCATCTCGCGTCGGTAATCGATCGGATGAGGTAGTTGCTTGATCGTAATTTGTCGTCCTTTGTGTGGCGTGCAGCGCTCAACCATACCGGTGGATGCAAACGCAACACTCGCAGACATGCCCTCAAATCGTACGTTTTCCCGTTGCAATAATCCTGCCAAAGGAGATAGATAGCGAATTGATGCTTGATGGTACATCATTAATTCTTGAAAGTCCGTGAATTTGCTTTCGAGCCGCACTCGGCCATTGACGACGCTTAAGGTCCACTGTGGTTCCTTTGATGTCTCGTATGCTGCCAGAGTTTCATCAGTCATTGATGTTGTTGTTGCTTTCGTTGTAAGTGACGACGATGATGGTGATAGTATTGTTGGTGATACAGATGTTGTTGAACAACTGGATGCGTCGCGCAAGAAAACGGCTGCCAAATCCAACGTGTCTTCGTGTTTTAGTACTTGATCCCACCACGTTGATCGCTGTTCGTTGCCGTCTCGAATATCCGGAGCACAACTTCTATCTTGGGAGGGAACACACTCTAGTCCCATTCTAGCACACGCGTACACACTGCAAATCATTCTCTTCCCAAATACATTTCCGTCGTCGTCTTTGACAACATGAAAGATTAACAAGTAACACATTTTAAGCACAAAAACTTATTTTTTGCAAATTTGGCTTTTTTTTCTTTTAGCAATGCTTTACTGAGGCAGGGATTTTTGTTACGCATCTATTAAGAAATGCGAGTTGAAGAATTACAAAGAGCGCCACGAAACAACATAATTTGAAAACCCGTCATAATCGCTTTGTGTGACCGATTGGTGCCGTTATATATGAGAAGAGAGCTGTCCACTGCTGGCACGTGCGATGGAAGCTCGTAGAATTTTGCCACAGCAAAAGCAGTCATATCGGAACATCAAACACTGGGTTCGAGGTCCGTCACAAAAAGGTATAAATAGAGGTACGATTCCATTCATTGCAACTCATACTTACCTGAGCCGTGTGTCTGGTGATCAAGAACGCCGGGCACACAGGGCGGACGGTGACCATTGCACTTCCGGTTGCTGACTGCTCTGCGAACACTCTTCGGGGTGTCTCGAGGCTACAATTTTTGCTTTGGGGAGACGGTCGGTTCGCTGACTGGCTCCCCGCTCCCAATCTAAATAAGAAAATGAAAAAAAATAATAATAATAACAAACACTATAATTCTACGTAAAATTGAATTATTTTGTCTGTGTGCGTGACGCAGCAAGTATGCACTGGTAACTGTGATATGGCTTGCTGCCATCTTACTCATGTTTTCGCACCAAACCATGATTTTTGCCCTTACTGTTTAAATAAAGTCCCGATCTGTTTGGTACGTTCTGTAAGAAAAGGACAATGGGCTACTTCTTGCCTTCTTGCTTATAGCGTTTGCATTTGTAATAACGGATTTATAATAGTTGTTCTTCAATTTAAAGCGAAAGAGCAGTGTTCTAGTCAGTTTGGCTGCCACAGGAGCATACGTTAAAAGAAAAAGCAATTGCATTCAGATTGTTGTTTACGGAGAGGATCCTTGGTTTCCAAAACCTATACACTATAGGTCGGCAACCGTTAAAAACTTTCTAATCAACTAGTTATTTGAATGGTCCATGTGTAATGCGCATTTAAAGTATTCAGATTATGTTAAACCGGGCGGGAGGTGTTCTACGAGCAGCGTGCCTCAAGCACATTATTATCCCACTTGGCTTTCCTTTTTATTGGGAAGCGTTCTTACTATACTCAAATCCGTTTCATTAGTCTTCATGCTTCATCGCCTATATAGTATAGGATGTCTATAGGTGTATATAAACACAGTAACCGACATACAGTACACATCTTCCTAGCAGAGATTATATTGAGTCCGGATAATATATATGTCGTGAGGGTGTACAAGCCTTAACAGTTTGCGGACAAACGGCGGATAAAACGCGGGGAGTGTAACATGAGGAGCTCTTTATGGGTTTCTTTCTGTATTTGACAAGATAAAGGCGAATTCTTGTAGCACGAAAATCAAAAGAAGGTTACCCGTATTACCCGATATTGCACATATCTTGAAAGGATGGTTGGTTCCCAAAAAAGACATGAACAAACCGGGAGAATCCGTAGCGCATAAGCTTTATGATGTTCGCAGGACGATGAAAGCCCTTAGCCACCTGGCTGGGTGCCTATCGAAATTGAACAACGTGAATGGATCGCGGTAGGGAAAGGGTGAGGGGTCGAGGAAAAATATATGTAAAGGTCATAGAATCGGTAGAATAGATTTTATATGGTGTATGCACTTAATTAATGACGAAATTTATTTGGTTGAGAAATGTAGGTTCTTTTTTTTGAAGTGAATGAAATACATACTTCAGAAAATAAAAGAGCTTATGGTGAAAGAAAAAAGAATGGAGATAGGGAGAGAGAGGATTTGTTCAATGTAATAGTAAGTGATCGGTTGCTGTTTGTATGTGGTCGGAATAGTGAAAGATGGAAGATTACAGGGCTAAGGTAAGTTTTTTGGAGAAAAATAAACAAAAGAAGAGGGGGGGGGGGGTTGACGAAGGTCAGAAAGAAGATGAGGATGTGGTGGATGGAAGGATCGAAGGATGTAGCGGAATTATGCTGCAACTGCAAGCTGCTGTTGTGTTTGGGTGGTGGCCGCACCGCTGCCTTCGCTCTTCTCCTCCTTGTTCCATTCAAAGTCCTCAGTAGCAGTGTCTGCCAACATTTCTGCAATTGCCAACGAAGCTGTGCATGCGGGCGTAGGAGCGTTGCGGACACAGAGCACCTTGCCATCCATGACCTTGCGTTCCAAGATATAGTCGTTGGCAGCAATGCCACCATTCTCGAACACCTGCGACATGACGCCAGCAAAACTTTCCTCTACCATATCTTCCGTCAAGCCAGGGACGTATGCCTGAGCAGCACGCAAGAAGACACGCTTGTTCATATCCTTGTACAATTCACCGATCGACAATGAAGGGTTCTTGAGTGCGAAGGCCCACAGGTTCATGTTGGTGAGTGAGTCGAACAGGTCCTTCATCTTAAAGTTGCTGAAGGTATAGCCTTCGCGAGCAAAAGTAAGACAGGCGCCGGGACCAACGATCATTTGAATGCCACGACGAGTGTTGACCTGAGTGAACAACCAATAGCCATCACCCCCAAAAGAAGAAAAAGTAAGGGGGTCAATATAAACAATCATCAACTTATCAACATTATCCCATCATGTCCAATATAAACTCCAATATGTAAGGGGGTTTTGTATGTCTGCAATGTATCTCACTCGTCCTCTCCCAAAGGTAATTTACTTACGGTTGGCGTAAAGTGAACACCGACAGGGATGCCACCACCGCTGGGAACAGGGTAGACGTTCATACGGCAGATGCCTCGGTACTCGGGCTTGAGCTGATAGTAGGTACCACGGAAGGTAACGACCTTGGCCTTGGATGAATCACCACCAGCCAAGCCAGCAACGCGGTCGGAATAGAAGCCAGCGCAGGTAATGACGTTTTTGGCAGACACCTTGAGCGTGGGACCACGTTGGTTGGGTTCAGCGCCCCAGATCTATACACAAACATTATGGTTATCAAATGTTGCTTTTCCTTTTTGTTGTCGCTTAGGTAACCCGATTCAACAACTCCTTTTGTTGTTATCGATGGTAGGAAGAATTAGGGGGGTTTGGGTATGGGCCTGGTTTGCGGGTTGGAGCATCTTCTTACCTCGATTCTTCCATCAGGTCTCTTCTCAAACTTGCTTGCTTCGAAGGCGAGCTTGATTTCCGCGCGGCTACAGCATTTGTTATAGATAAGCGGTGTCCTCGTTAGATAAGTGTAGATGAATAAAAGTGTGGGGACAGGAAGGAAACCTTACCCAGATTGGACAATCTCATTGGCGATGCACTGGGCGACCAGACCGTAGTCGGTAATGCCAGTATTGGGCGAGTACAAGGCGGAGTGAGCAACGACATTAGGCTCAAGTTTACGAATCTAAAAAGAGACAAGAGGGAGAGAGAGAGAGAGATATCCGGAGATTTTCAGTAATGCAAAAGAGCGAAAAACCTCCCATTTGCTTATAATCATTCATTAACGAGGAACGAGTGGATTCTTTTAAACTGACCTCGTCACTGTTGAGCACCTGCAAATCCTTGACACCGTTCAAGGAGGCAATCTCATAGAGTCGCTCAACCTGCTTGTGTTCCTTTTCGTCCACGGCGACAATCAACTTGCCACAGCGTTCGACAGGCAATTGGTTCTGCTTGCAGTACTCGTACATCAAGTCGGCACCACGCACGCAGGTGTATGCCATGCGCGAACCGGGCTTGTAATAGATACCGGCGTGAATGACACCGCTGTTATGGCCAGTCTGATGAGCAGCAACCTCACGCTCCTTTTCAAGCACGGCCACGGTCATGTTGGGGAAACGTTTCAATAATTCGCGTGCGGTAGCCAGACCAATGATACCACCTCCCACTATTCAGAGTACACAACACAAGGAGCAGTTAGTGACATCCTGCATATCTTGCTGATATCAAACCCATCTGACCGAAACAAACACAAACTTCCAAACACAATAGCCCAAAAATAACATTGATTAACATTTACCAATAACGACATCAAAGTCAGTCTTTCCATTGTTCTCAGAGAGAGATGTGCGGAAGCGCTGCTCTGCAGCCATGCCTCGTAACTTGGCAAAGCCAGGGTTGACAGGCATGTTCTCGCCAGGAAGGTTCTCCCAGAACGACAACTTTTGTTCGGCATGCACTTTCTTGGGCTCAGGTTTCACAGCCATGTAGACCATACCTGTAGCTGCAAAGGCACCCACGGTGAGGGCAGGCATGCGGCCTCGAGAAAACATTCTAGCAGATCGAGCGAAAACCATGGTAGTTGATGTAGTAGTAGTGTTTGCGATAAGATGAAAAAAAGCTGGAAGAAAATGGAAAGAAAGAGGGAAAGATCAAGTAAGAAAATGAGATTGAGCTTATATATGTGTTCGTTCCTCTAAACTTTCTTTTTTTGCGCCCGGTTTTATATCTTGCCGATCTTATAAATTATTGCGAAAAGACGTGTGTATGCGTATTCATAAAGAGAGAGAGAGAGAGAGATCAAGACTGAGATGCAAGAAGCAAAGAACGTTCCAAGACCCCCATTGCGGGCATGACCTTATGCAACAAGGAGTGTATGCGCGCGTGCAGCTCTATGTGCTTATATGTGGCTATCTCTTATCTCTAAGTTCATCCCTAGAAAATTTTCGCCCTCCAAGAGATGGTCAGCATATGGACATAGACTTAGTAGTACACTCTCCTGTCTCCTCTCTCTCCCTTCCCCTTTCCATCCTCCCCCCAAACAAACTAATATGTCGCTCATCATTGGCTCTGCGTCTTCCTGCTTCTCCCTCTTCCATGTTGTACATGAATGATCTAAATGACATTCATCGACAACAGCGACAGCTTCATGGCAAGTGGAAGCCCCCCAAAAAAGATAGCCTTGGCCCCTGATCTCATACAATCATAATTTCTCTTCCTTTACTCCTTGCCGTTCCATCGCATAAACGTGCGTGCGTAAAGGGATGGTTGTGGCAATGTGCGTTTATTCGGTAATAATATTAAGTCTATAGCAATTCCAACCATGGTTGAAGAGTGCCAAGAAACTGTAGACTCCTTCTTCACACAGCAGGGCGGCGGGATTTATGAGACCTGATCCCGTTAAAAAGTGTAAAATAGAAAGGTAAACAAATGCTGCTGTTGTTGCTGGATCCCAAAAAAGCGTGTATGTTCTTATTATATGCTATGCTGGTGTTTGTACATCCACTCAATAATCTACACTCCACTCCCTAGTCTTTTTGTTCTTGGCTTATTTCTTCTTCAAAAGCTCTGCGTTCAAACCCTTCTTGTTACGGGCAATTTCAATGGCATAGAACTACATAGTAATGACAATGGCAAATTATTTCCTGTGGTCAGTCTTCCTTTTTTTAGATCCTCTTTCTCTTTTCCTTGTTTATGACAGTTGTAAATCGTCTAAAAATACAAGGGCTTCCTCAACAAACCTGCATGCGAACACCTGCAATGATATGCACATTAGACAAATAACATCATGCAAAATATAGATGCAGACTGCTTTTTTTCTCTGCTGCTTTAAACCGAAACTTACCAAACATTGTGTTTTGCTCAGTGTAGTCATCCCTGTAATCAATACGGATCAAGCTGCCAAAGTTAAATTCGTTCACCAGTTTCTCGTACTTGTTGATCCATATGCGCCACTTTTCCTTTGCCTCGGGCGTTTTAAAATCCTTGTCATTCAAGTGCTTCACATCAATTTCTGGGAATGTCTCTTCAAAGTCCTTGTAGATCTCGTCGTCGATCCTATATATAGCATTATCATTTTCTGTATTCTTTTTCTTTCCTTCCTCTTTCCCACAAGAGCTGGAGAGGGTCCACGTTACTTTGTCAATGGAAAGTTCTTCATATCAATCTTGGACACCAAATTGTAATATGTTTCGGCATGATGCATGGCCTAAGCACACAAATTTATAATAGCAACAATTGGAAGAGAATGGCCCCCAACATATCATCACCATCATATATTGTCTATCTGTGAGAAAGGGAGGATCCAACGCACATACATATTACACGCGTGCGCACGCGTATAATAGAAATCACTATACATAAACAAAACCCAACATTTAGATATATTGTCCTTCTAAGCCTTCTTCCCCCCAATATCCATAAAGTAGCAAGTGGGCAAAATATATGTGCGTCATTGTTGTATTATACTTACCGGTCCTGAGTGCTTTAACTTGCCTTGACAGCCCATTGCTTTTCTATTCAACACCGCGAAACCACTCACATTAGTCAAGATCGCCATGACAGCCAATCTCAAATCCTCAAATTGCAAACGTCGTCTAGTTACCAATATCTTCGAGTTGCTCAAGATCTTCTGCTTTTGGAAGTGACATGGTGTGTTGTGCGTATTGTAGAAATGATAGTCTTAATGGTTCTTTTTTTTTTCTGGTTTAAAGCAAAAAAAAAGTGTGACCGAGTTTCCTAAAAAGTAATAATGCTCCCCTTTGCTCGGGGTTTCGAATCAATCACTACACGCATATGCTTGGAGCCCCTCCTCGTTTCACCTGGCTTTTCGTACCTTTATAAAACAAAGAAATGGCAGCTTCGAGTGACCGAGTTTCTCACAAAGAAGAGCGTGGAGAGAATAAAAATGGCAGCAATGACGATCGTGAAGAAGACGATAACCACAGTGTAGCTTCCGACAAAACCAATAGTGAATATGAATCGGATGACGACGACGACGACGGTGGTGAAAGCGAAGACAGCGATGAAGAAGATATGGAAGAAGAACCCAAACTTCGGTATCGTCGTGTCGGCGCCGGTGTTCGCGATCTATTAGAGAAAGATGCAGCTTCTGCATTACGAGTCTCTGACAAATTTGTGGTGAGAGACTTTCCTTTTTACTTTTCTTTCCCTCAAGAGAGGATCGTAATGCTGTCTATTGAATGCAAAAAAAAAAGTAACATGAGGGGCTCGTACGGTGTGTATACATATAGGCACTTGGTACGCACTGGGGCGCGGTTCATGTTTTAGATTTTGAAGGCAACGTCATAAAAACGTTTCAGAAACATGCAGCCACGGTCAACGACATTTCGATAGATGATGCAGGAGAGTTCGTGGCAAGTGCATCCGATGATGGTACGAATATGTATATATAATGTAAAGCAATGTGGCTGTGCGCGGGCGTGTGCATGAGTGTCTGCGTTCCATGTCTCATTTTCTCTTATGCAATATATTATGTAATTAGGCAAGGTTTACATTTATTCGCTTTACACATCAGAAATACAACATTTCAATTATCGGCGACCTGTCAAAGCAATTGCACTTGATCCGGAGTTTGCGCATAAATCAACGCGACAGTTTGTTTCCGGCGGCATGGCCGAGCAATTGATCATGAACGAAAAGGGATGGCTTGGACACAAAGACGTGGTCTTACATGCCAATGAGGGCCCCATTTACTCAATCCAGTGGCGAGGCAACTTCATTGCTTGGGCTAACGATGAAGGTGTCAAAATGTACGACACAACCACCAACCTGCGTATCACCTACATTGATCGACCTGCCGGTAGCCCTCGTTCAGATCTATACAAGTGCCGCATGTGTTGGAAGAATGATACGACGTTGTTGATTGCATGGGCAGACACAGTCAAAGTCGCAGTCGTCAAGGTACATAGAAACAGTAAAAGAAAGGAATTAGAGAACACTGACATTATCAGAGGTGTTAAAATACCATGTAAATATACATAGGAAAAACCAAAGCATCAACAAACACAGGGTCAGCCAATCCATTATGTCGAAATTATCAGCATGTTTCAAACCGACTATATCATATCCGGCATCGCTCCCTTTAACGATACCCTATTACTTCTCGGCTACATTATTGACGACGACGAAAGCGCGCTTGTAGTGGACACACAAGATCCAGCAATGCAACGCAAACGACGAGCAGTTCGACCTGAGCTCCACATCATTAATGATGAAAACGAAGAAATCTCGGCCGACGTGCTTGCACTGCACGGATTCGAACATTATCAGGCCAATGACTACGTGCTCGAGTTTCTGGATGAAGAGGACATGTTTTATGTTTTGGGACCCAAAGATCTAGTAGCTGCACGACCTCGCGATCAAGACGATCATATTGAGTGGCTGATGGATCACGAACGCTATGGTGATGCATTACAAGCTGCACGTGATGCACAAGCGTATCATGGTGGCAGTCGACGGTTTGATGTGGGCGAGATTGGTCAGACCTATTTGAACTGGCTGGTGGAGCATAAGCAGTATGAGGATGCTGCTAAAGAATGCCCGGGTGTGCTCGGAAATGATCGCACGATGTGGGAGGATTGGGTTTTCCGCTTTACTGAATTAGGTGAACTCAAGGTTCGTATCTTTTTCTTGAAGTGAGGGATGCGAAGAGGAAGAAGATGGGTTTATTGCGGGAAAAGGACGGGAAGAAAGAGAGAAAGATTGCTGAACTGTGTGAATTTCTTTTCCAGGCTATTGCTCCGTATATACCCGTTAAAGATCCTCAATTGAGCAGCACACTGTACGAAATCGTCTTGGCTTGGTTTTTGAAAAGTGATCATTTGGTAAGAAGAACAAAGACGACAACAGATTTCATCTTGTATCACAACCCTCGAAAATCGCTTCGTGCTACTTATAGGATAATATATTAGGCATTGCGGAACACGATCCATCAATGGCCACGGTCTCTGTACAGCCTGTCGAACGTCATTGTTGCTGTGGAGGATTATTTACCCAAGGACAAGGATAACGAAATTCTGTTGGAATGCCTTGCTGATTTGTATGTATCAGAGAAGACTGAGTGAGAGGAATGATGGTGATGATGAGAAAGAAATGACGGCCGATTCATGGCATCTATATATATATATATATATATATATATTCATGCGAACTCTCGTTTCTGTTCTAGATACACATACAATAATCAACCCGATAAAGCCATCGAGTACAACTTGCGGTTGCGACGACCGAATGCGTTTGAACTTATTCAAGAATACAACATGTTTGATGCTGTCAAAGACAAGGCAGTGTTACTCATGGAATTTGACCAGCATCTGTATGACAGTGAGCAGGACAAGGCTGAAAAGGTCGGATCGCCGAAGCCTGCTAAAAAGCTAACACAGATGCCAGCAGTGCAAATGCTTGTCAAAAACACTGAAGCCATTCCGGTAATTGTTTTGCTATTCCTTCAATGACACTCGAGTGGACCTTTCACATTCTTATTTTTTTTGATAATAGCCAAAGAAAGTTGTCCGACAGTTACGATCGCATCTCAAATTTTTACACGTTTATCTGGATGCTTTATTTGATCGTGATCGACATATCGGATACGAATTTCATGACTTACAGGTACAAGAGTTAAAATCAGAAAATTCTCACACGATCAACAACAATACCAATCAGCACTTTTTCTCTTATCTGATAGGTCGAACTGTATGCCGACTATGATTATCCCAAATTACTCGACTTTTTACGTGCAAGCCATTATGTGTCTCTAGAAAAAGCATACAGTGTATGTGAAAAGAAGGATCTGGTGCCGGAAATGGTGTTTATTCTTGGACGCATGGGCGACAACAAGAGAGCTCTCATGCTGATTATCGAACGATTGGGTGATGTGCAACGGGTAAGGTGAAGAAGAAACATTTTCTCTATTGCAGTAGTTTTCATATGAACAAGTACGCCGTCTGATTTCTTTGCTTTGATAGGCAATTGATTTTGCCAAGGAACAAAAGGATGATGATTTGTGGGAGGATCTGCTGACATACTCTATGGACAAACCTAGTAAGTGCTGTTCTCTATGTTGCTGACCCTTGGAAATTGTGTTGCGATACTGACTTTGACACTTTAATAGAATTCATTCGTGGGCTTCTCGAGAACGTGGGCACGGATATTGAACCATTAAGATTGATCAAGCGTATTCCCGACGAATTAGAAATCCCTGGTCTGAAGGACGCTTTGCTAAAAATTTTACAGGATTACAACTTGCAGGTAATTTCTTTGTTGTTGTTTCTTTGAGAGGGGGCTCTTGAAATCGTGAGAGGACAACCAATCAATGCATATATTAGATGTCTCTGCATGAAGGATGTGAAAAGATTCTTGTCAGTGATAGCGTGTTCCTGGCGGATCGAATGTACCGGACCCAAAAGCGAGGCATCAACTGCACCCGTAAGGATTTCTTCATATAGCAGAAAGTTTCTGTGAAAGAAAAAGGAAAAGAAAAACTTACACGCTCACGCATATGTTATGCTGCTGTTGCTATAAATCAGAGGACATGCTTTGCAGTATATGCGACGAACTAGTATTCGACAATAGCAACTTGGACGATTTTCCCAACAGCATTGTATTCTTTTGTCGACACGCGTATCACGAACGATGTCTACTTGATAGAGACGAGGCAGACAATGCCTCAGCAGCAACTGCAACCCCATCCAATGCCATCCATCCAGGAACCCTTTCAACCAAAATCAACCATGCCGCTTTACTCAAATCCACACGAGATATCGGATGTCCGTTGTGTCGTGAACAAGCCGCCGGTGGTAATGCTTTCGTCAACCGGATGAAGTCACAGCGTCGTGGGGGGGCAGCAACGGCAGGCGGTAATAAGTCCTTGTCTCCAGGCGCATCTTCACATACTGGCAGCATGCGCAGTCTAGGTGTAGTTCACTGACATACATAACACATATCTTACTAATATTATATACATATGCTTATAGCACACATCAAATATAACATATCTCACCCCATCTCATATTTATATATCCCCATCTCAAAATAAAAACGACGCTGCATACGTATATATACCTTATACCACATTTGCCGTCATTTAAGGTATATACTGTAGCCAATGCTGCTGCTGAAGGACAGCAAGTATGCACCACGAAGGGAGTGTACATCACCAATTTTTATGTAAGGTTTTGGGCTTTGCTTAGATTGTTACACGTACACATGGTGGCGGCGTTGTTAAACACAATATTTACCAAGCCTGGCTTTCTTTTTCGAGCTCTTGATCAGTTCACTTTTCCTTTACTTCCTAACTTTTCCTTTCTTTTGGATCTCTCACTGTAGCTTTTGTTATTTGTCAACAATAACTTATGATACTTCTTTGTATCGTGGCTGCTGTTATGTTGCTTACAAAGTATTGATCAATACGAAGCAAAGAAATGAATCTCACCTACGACACTGACCAAATATCTGACGGTGAAAACAGGCAATCAGAAGCGATTGCAAAAAGTTCATCCCGTGCAGCATCAACATCATCAACCTACATGGGTTATCCGCGCATCCGATATGATGCGTGTTCTTGGATCCAAAGCTATGGTTGGTTACTGCTCATTGTCGTATTCAGGGCTTGGCTGGGTGAATGCATTTTAAGAATACAGAAACAGGAAAAAAGGAGCTTGCCGATCAGCAAAGCACCAAATTATTATGCATGGTGGAGACAATAACAACAATGCATCATCATCATCACTATTAGTGAGATACACCACGTCAAGTTTGAAGATGTCCTTCAACAATATGCAAAGTTTTTGACATCGGATATCTTTGGTACGACCGATAATGTGCCAACATTGACGATGAAATGGAAAATCTTCAAGAAATCAAGCAGATATATTCAAATTGCAGCAATGCGAACTACGCCGTAACACTCGTACCGCAAGCTACAATTGATAATACCAGCAGTAGGATTCATCGATGCCAACTTGACATTTATACATAGCACCAGGATAGGCTCTGACAAAAACAGTGAACCTGGACTCAAAGATTATGCCAGACTTGCTCCAAGTGGAATTGGAGTCGGCAACCGCCTATATATACGTGATATTTGTTTAGTACGGGTGGTGACATTACTATAAAAAATGGGTTACAATACCTTTGCGGCTGCCACCCTCGCTGAGTTCTTGGAAGTAATTGAGTGACTCTGATTCTTCAATTTTGCAAGACATAATGGATCAATAGTGGAAGGGAGATCAAAGAAGAATGAAGACGGGAAATAGGAAGGGAGGGGTATAGCTCGTTGTATAAAGACCAACATCTCCAACCACATCTGGCACGACGAGGCACACCTGCTGTGATGATGATGTCCATCGTCCCAAACAGACTTCAATGCAGCCGCGACAAGCTAACAGCGACGCATCAATAATTCTATATACTGAGCAGATGGTTCTGAAGAGATGTTCGTAGCCACAATCCTGCTGTCTTGACCATCACCCGTTCTCTCCCAATAAGGTTGAAGCAGCTTAAGCACAGTTTGATAATGGGTTTCTTTATGAATGACCAAACAGAAGCATTCTCATGAAAATTTCTTTAGGCTGACCCAGCAGTCCAGCAGAAAGCTCTCACTTAAAGGTTTCGTTAAAGGCGACTAAGTGAATAATCGCTTTGCCACATCTGTAACATGAGGCCGGACTTTTTATCAAGGAAGCTTATAATTATAATGCAACTTACCAGTGTGCAGCCCCGACTGTCCTTGCATACCTTACACGTTATATTTTAAACCATTGCTTCGACGAAGGAGAAACAGCCACACTCCTAGGTTAATTCTACTACTGCGGCAATCCACCCAAAAATGCATCGAAAATTCACCTTCGGGAACCCTTCCCTTGCCAGGCACGCCTCAGTGCTCACGGTAGGGATCGCAAAGAAGGCCATAACGGTGTAAATTGCCGCATTTTAGAGAATCGTCGAACTGCGATCCTCATTTAATTTCAAAAGTGATCGACTTCGCTATAGGATATGTGATCGTACAGTAAAAAAAGTACAAACCCGATACCAGAACATAACGTTCTTTTGTTTTAAAGTGTATTCCTGTATCGTACTACTGTAAAAAACGCGGTTCTTGTCGAATGTTCTATCGATAACATACTAATTAAATGTAGTCCATAGTTCCGCAATCGTTATGGTGTCGGTCATATTACAAGTGAAAAACTGTAATGATCTTATTAACTGGGACAGTAGTAATTACTGCTCAAAAGCCAAAGTATTCATCAATACATCTTCTGATTACTCTTAGGAGGACTTAATCCAGTAGCATCTTGGCCGTAAGACTCATTCGCAACAGCAATCATGATGAAACTTTTCTGCTTCGATCAATAAAGTAGTTTTTACTGTATGGTTGAGCAAAGAAAGTACAGCAATTAGGTTAGGAAATGTCAATCACATACAAAGCAGGAATTGCATGTATCTTTGTACTGGGAAAAATGTGTAATTGACCTTGCCTGACGCAAATCACTTTCCTACTCATACGGATGCATATTTTTCTGCTGTATATCCTCCGGTTTTTCCGGCGTAGCAACGGTGTACGAAGCGAAGATGGCGGCGCGGTTAAAGTCAACCATAATATGCAGATACCTGAGAATAAAAGGAAGCTGCCAGCACATACACTTTATCACCACGAAACAACAAGGTGCATGTATTTAAATGTGATAGTGAGCTTTCAATATGATATAAACATGTATAGATCTTGTTCCTATGCTTATTAATAGAAACGAATATAACACTACTGTAATAGTAATAAGTAGATCATCATGACTCAAAGTATTATGCATATCGTTTGAAGATTGTTTGTTGTGGTGCCACCATCCCGGTAATTACTGCTTTGTCCCTTCATTTCGATTGAACCAAGGACAAGAGCAAGGATACATTGTAGCAGAGAACGGGAATAGCCAACACTACAATCTGGATCGTATGCTGTGCGGGCGTAACTTTTCATCTCGTGACATGAGGTTGGAAAGATCATGCCTAAGTGTAGCGTATACATAATTTCATGCGTATGCGTGTGAATCCTTGCTTACAAGGGCTACTAGTATGTACACGAGGCACTCAAATCATATTGATAATGATTCGTTGTGTAGCCCACGCAAACGGACCTGTGCCGAGATTCCCGGATGTATCGTACCCCGCAGGCATCTATGCAAGCAAGTGCGTGTGTAAGCAAACGGGCCATTTCGGAAAGTATCTTTCTTCGTTTCTTGAATGACAAAGCAACAAGAGATTCCAAAAGGTTCTCTTTGCTTCACGCCAAGAAATTTTCTTCGAACAAGGTGGCGCTGCTGCGACGGATCAATTAGGATTTGAGTACGACCAGAGGAGTGAACCGAGATGTGTAAGCAAAGAGGTGATGTTTGACAGGCGGCAAGGCGGTGTCAGATTATATTTGTAAGCACTAGCTCTTTACTTTGCTGCTGCAATGGCGCGCTCAAATACGTGATTCTGTCCAATAAGGCGGGAAGCGATGTTTAGTAATACACACCTCATTGGCTATTTTTGAAGCTTTTTCATTTTTTTTTCAGCTTCCGCATTGTATAAAAATAGCGACACCCCTCCCCTCCGATTTCGCGTTTTTTTCTCCTTGTTTAACTTTTTCTATATTTTTCTGACCGACCAACCATGTCATTCGCACAACCCAAGTCTCTCGCTGAATTCCAAGAGCTTATCAAGGGTGACAAGCTTGTATGTATTGCATTTCCTTTACAGCTCTTGCTGTAGCCGTGTCACGGCCACCCGTACTAAAACAATAGTATTCATGTGCGATAGGTCATTGTCGACTTCTGGGCCACCTGGTGCGGCCCTTGCAAAATGATTGCTCCCAGGTTCGAGAAGTTCTCCAAAGAATACACTGATGCCATTTTTGCCAAGGTTGACGTTGATGCGGTTCCCGTATGTGTTTGCTACCATCTGTTTTGCTGGCATAAGGAGGAAGGGGTTGGGGAAGGGAGTTTACTTTTTGGCCAAATAATACGAAGAAGCTAACTTTTCTTCCGCCAAAAAATATACTAGGATATTGCTGGCGAATACTCTGTTCGCGCCATGCCTACCTTCATGTTCTTCAAGAACGGCAAAAAGGTCGGTGATGTCGTCGGTGCCAACGCCGCCAACATCGAGAACAAGATCAAGGAACTCCTCGCTTAATAAATTTCTCACTTTTTTTATCTGTTATCACGCATGTAATTCTCTCTCTTTACCATCGACCATATTACGAAATAACATCATAACAATCTGTGCTATCGTTTGACTTTTGCACGACTCCTTTTGAATGTCTATATCAGAACATTGTATCAGAAAAGAACAGTGGGTTTATATTTTGTGGGAAAGAGACCCTCAGAAGGGAGGATTGGTCGATCGCTATTGTTTGGGTGTCTTTAGCGGGGGTGTATCAGTGATATAGTGATAAAGTATTAGTGACACACTTTGATTAGTGACATGGTAATCCAACAGATAGCGTGTTTGATAGCTCTGTATTGAATCTCCATGCGTGTGCGCGTGTTTGTATGTCTTAATAATTTTACTCCCAATTCCGATGCTTCGGTCCGATTCATACTTTTGCATGGGAAGGCCCTTCCAACAATCCAACCGATCTTCCATATTTCTTAAACATAACTTTACTCCAGTTAATGAGGAACGTGCCTTTCACTTTTTTGAGGAACGCAGGTCTAATGTCGTCATGCTTAGCAGATATGTTCAATTTGTCGTCAGCCAATACACGAAGTAACTTAGCATATTCCTGCTGCGCAGTTGTAAACTTGCTTTTTTTACGCAGCTCTTAGAACCATCTGGTACTTTTGGAACTCAAGCAATCGTCAATAGGCTCAGCCGGCCTCGCACCCACCGGAATCAGCTCAATGAGTTTAGCAACACTCATATTACACTATAGCTAGAAGGTCAATCGATGGCATGCATGAATTTCCAAGGCATGTTTATGCAAGGCATGTTAATGCAAGGCACATCATAGCGACGAAGACTAACAGATCGACTACTAGAAGAGGAAAGAACGCTTATGTTGCTCCATTCTTTTGGAAGGGTCATTCATCGGCTGAACAGAATATTGCAATTGAAGCACTATTGTTTTTGTTTTGATGCATAGAGTCTAGTTTTATGCAATGTAAACAATTAAATTCGGTAATACGTGGAAGGCGAATAAAGACGGTGCCCAAAATTGAACAAAGAACGAGCTTTTGGAGATACAAGAACCCGTTCCATTTTGGCCCCATGAATTATTAGTAATAATGTACGCATGATGAATGATCATGCAGAGAATATGTTACGTACTATCAGTAATAGTAGTACTCTTAAGTTCAGATGATCCATTGTTTGATGCTTTGGAAGATTCGGTTGACCAAATTTAGACATGTTTTTGCTCGCAACATGAAAAAAGACAAAGAAAAAAGACTGCTCCGGTAAGTTATGCAAGAGCTAGGGGTATGGATCCGCTCTGCTGCGTGTAGAGCCAAGGGTAACACACACATGACCCAAAGAGGGCTAAATTGTTAAGTGCTGCGGGCGGTGACGCAATGATATAATCTCCGCTGAAGCTGTGGGTTGGGATACCTTTTTCACCTCCAAACCCTTTACGTATCCATCCATCACCCATCCTAATAATTGAAAGGTAATAGCCCGTTTTGCTGCGTTGCATCCGTTATATAGGTATATAAATGAACAGAATAGACAGGAATACTGATGGATGGATTCTTTTTTTCTCGTCTCAAAAGTAATGGCTGCTGAACAACCTACCTTCAAGCTTGTCCTCGGTATGTATATTTTCTAACACACCGCCAATTTGCAATTGTACAACGAAAACTGGCAGAATTTTTGATTTACGACATTTATTGTGAAAAGAATGAAGACTCATCTGAATATACTTTACAGTCGGCGATGGTGGTACCGGCAAAACGACCTTCGTCAAGCGTCATTTGACTGGCGAATTCGAAAAGAAATACGTCGGTACGTTATACATCTTCAATTAGATGTGTGAAAAGCCTTTTTTAGCGCCAAATGGGCTGTATTGGCGCAGATGAGGTGAATATTATGAATTGTTATAGATGCTCATGGAACAACCTGTGAAATATTATAAATCTATAGCCACTTTGGGTGTCGAAGTCCATCCTTTGACCTTCCACACTAACTTTGGTCCCATCGTCTTCAACACTTGGGATACTGCCGGTCAAGAGAAGTTTGGTGGTCTCCGTGATGGTTACTAGTAAGTTCTCTTTGAGATTTTGAACGCGTAGTTTTTGTGTTATTGTGTGCAATAAGAGATCTGATTTTTGTACGTTGATTGTTATCTGCAGCATCCAGGGCCAGTGCGCCATCATCATGTTTGATGTCACCTCCAGAATTACCTACAAGAACGTCCCCAACTGGCACCGTGATCTTGTCCGTGTCTGCGAGAACATTCCCATCGTTCTCTGCGGTAACAAAGTCGACATTAAGGTAAAAATTATTTAGTCTCACTGTGTATATCATGTAAAGTGATTCGTTTTTTTATTATTGTTCTGTTTATTCACACTTTGTATTTTCTATGTGAACAGGAGCGTAAGGTTAAGGCCAAGACCATCACCTTCCACCGAAAGAAGAACTTGCAGTACTACGATATCTCTGCCAAGTCCAACTACAACTTTGAGAAGCCATTCTTGTGGTTGGGTCGCAAGCTGATTGGGTAAGCAGAAGTCTTCGTTTATTTTCTCTCTGGCTCTTGCATGGCATTTGTACATATATTGTATTTCCAGTATACGTGTGGAGGAGAGAGCAAGAGAAGAGGGTCTTTTTGTTATTGTTGGTGACGGAAGAATGCAAAATACTAAATGATTTGTGTTCGTTCAATAGCAACCCTCAACTCGAGTTCGTGGCCGCCCCTGCCCTTGCTCCTCCTGAAGTCGAGGTCGACAACAGCTTGATGGCTCAGTATCAGAACGAGATGCAGGAAGCTGCCGCCCAGCCTCTTCCTGAGGAAGACGACGATTTGTAAATTTCTGCAGTTTTTTGCGCATGATTACGAAAAATACAACAACCTATTCAACACAATATCAAATCAACATCATTTCGCAACTCTACTACTCACACATCTCACAACCCACTACTACTACTACTGCAACCAAAGAAAAAAATGAACTTTTGAGAGAGAAACCGTTTGTTTTCTTCGTCTTACTTTATGAACTTTGTCCCTCTTCCCCCTCGTCCCCCAGCCCCTTCAACGACAAATCTCCACAATATCGCACCACTCTCACACTAGCACACCTCCCATTTTACTTCATGTTTCTTTTTTTTTCCTTTAAACTTCTTTCCCCGTCATTGAAAAGAGAAAATGCTACGCGCAAAAAAGATTTCCTTTTTCTCCCCTTAAGAAAGAAAGGAGCTTTTCACAACAATTGTTGCTTTGACATATAGTCAGTTTTTTATTATTGTTTTCATGCAAACCATATGTAGAAAGTGAGAAGAGTACGAATACGAACGAAACAAACGGATCCGATGAGTGGGAACGAGTCGTTTATTTGAGCTATGTAGCAACAAATCAACGTGTATTAGCATACCATCTTCCTTATCAACACCATTATACCCTTTTTCCCTATCCTTTTGATCGCGAGTATTACCTTCTTCTTGGGACGGAGCTGGTTGGAATGACCGCACTTTCTCTTACGGCAGTTGGTGGCACGAGGGGGGAGACGAGCATAGCACTTGCGGCAAATGTTCTTCTCGCAGTTGTACTTGGAGGCCAGCTGCTTCAACGAGGGTTCAATGATACCACCACGGAGACGGAGGACCAAGTGAAGGGTTGATTCCTTCTGGATGTTGTAGTCCGAAAGGGTGCGGCCATCCTCGAGCTGCTTACCAGCGAAAATCAAGCGTTGCTGGTCTGGGGGAATACCTTCCTTGTCTTGGATCTTGGTCTTGACATTTTCAATGCTGTCAGAGCTATGTTATTCAATTGCGTATGATAATGCAGGTTGACAAGAATTTCGTATAGCGCCGTAAGGTGAATTTTCGTAAGTTGTTGTTGTACGTGTACATGTAAAAAGTATGTTTGTAAGTTTTGACGTTCTTTTGTATGAAATGCCATCCAATCTTCTCCATGTGTTGTATGTGTGTTAATTCGGCAAATGAAAGAAGGTAAAAAGCTCACCTTTCCACCTCAAGGGTGATGGTCTTGCCGGTGAGGGTCTTGACGAAGATTTGCATTCTGTAAAAGTAAGCAAACGGATGTTAGGATGGATGAATCGATGGATGGATGGATGGGTCTTAGATAGATGGGTGGATTGGCTAACCTTGATAAGACCGAAAGAGGGTGAAAGACGATACCGGCCGGCTTGCTCTAGAAATGCCTGCTGAATTTCAATTTCTCCCTACAAATCTAAAGAAGTGTGTGATGCTCCCTCCATGGTAACTTTTATGCGTGTATGATCCATTTGCTTCACTGGTACACCATAGCAACGATCCTATCTTTTTTGTCGTCTCTATAAGCTGCTCTTCAGTCATTCAAAATAGCGGTTTAAGTACATCAATGATAGACGTTGACTGAAGTTTGCTATCACTCCCACTACTATTACAACATAAAGAGAAGCTTCGACGACGTTATTTAACAAGAAAAAGAATATCTCATTATTTTGCTACTTTGTATTATACAGGTGACAAATTTAAATTTTGGCAATAAAACCTCGATTCATTCTACAGTAAACTTAAGAACGAGTGCAAGAATAGCCGAGATTTTATCTCCTGATCCAGCTACAACTTTGGAATAGGAATATGGCTCCAGGTTACCACCATTAAGCGACTCCAAATACGTAGCAATAAAAGGTCCAAGCAAGGTGATAACATAGGCCAGTGTTCGTAAAGTAAGCGCCGATGGGAATTTCTCACTCCCACTATTTTTATCATCGTTGACATTGCTAGTAATATACCATAGTACATGTGATGTATTCATTTACGAGTAAGTAGTATGCTTATATCGTTAACCTTCTATTACAACTATACTGCTGCTATGTAGTGCTGCAAGTATTCTCAGCAATGTAACACTTATTGACTGAAAATTACAACCGTAGACTAGAACATTCAGAACGACAAACAACATCAAAGTTGCTAGGCTGTGAAAATAAACTCAAATCAAGAACACCATTAGGGTGGCAATAACCATGGAGGTAATAAACGTGTTGAGTTACCAAATTTATCCGCTAAAGCTCTGTTACGTGTAGTGAGCATGGTGGAAGATGAATAAATGAGGACTATATGTAGCCACCACTGCGATAACCTTTAATTGCGTTGTATATACTATTAACCCAATACCGACGCTTCCTATTAGCCCAGCTGCCGATATAACTGTGACAGACAGTGCTCTTTAGCCACCCGACAAACCAATTGACGTAGCGTGAGCTAGCGAAGCGTATATGCAAGGCATAATACGCGTGGGTTTTGTGAGTAGATGTAAATACGAGAGTATTATAGCAGTAGAGCAGATAGAAACAGCCCTTTGAAATTACTTACAAGGAATAAAAGTGAATGTAATATGCATGGTATATGCTTGAATGGGTCCGATGATTATCCAGATCACTAGGTTACCGTTCTTTAACAAACTAAAATTGGACATGTCGCGGACTGGTAGCTTTATAACTGCCTCTGGATCGCGCTCGGAAATGCGATTAGACAGCACGTAAAAAAAGTCAAGCCGAGAATTCGATATGACCTACATGTAAAAATTCGTATCATAATCTCGTCTAAAGCTTTTAAAGCAATAATATCATCCTTCATATTCGCTCTAATCTCATGACGGTCCCAGAGTATCATTAATGCGATCCACAAGTGCCGGTATGACTATGATGCAGAAAGGCGCACTACTTGCTTGGATACCAGATACTGTGCTACGATATTTGACAAACCATTGCCGAATGACCCGATACGAAATCTACAGAATGAGACAAAAGGTAGCGTCCTCTCAGTCTCTCAGCCCCCGAAATGCATCACCGCATGTTTTAAGAAACTCAACCAAGAATTCGTTTCATGATATATCTTACCGTCCTCATTCAAGCAAGCCCCATCCCACTGAGAAAACTGAACTTAAGATATAACTGCCATATCTATCATGTTGTAGCAAAAAGATAAGTAAACCACAATCTCACTCTCTATTACGTTATGTTACCTTTTCTTATCGATGAGCATGAATTAGTCCACCCCATTACTTACAGAATTTGCAATTGATGAAAGCATCAGACCAGTTGCGGCCATGACGATTCCTAACGCGAGAAGCGGTCTGAGGCCAACGAAAGAATAGAGGATGTTTGCGATGCATATAGCAGAAGTGATTTAAATTTGATACACGGCTCCGACAAAGTCAGTTTCATGGTCACCTTTGATCCTGAGGACGTCTTCACTCGAAAATAGAATTCTTGAAAAATGCCTAGAAAGTTTTCAAGGGAGCCATACGGGAGAAAGAACGTAGAATTTTCATTGACAAGCATAATATATGCAAACTTTGTATAAAAAGAGAAAAGGTTTGCGTACTCCTTTTTATACATAAATGCAAGGATAATTGTGATGAGGTTCACGATGATATCCAGAAGATATAAATATCAGCAAAGTAAATAGTGGGCCAAAAAATTCTAAGCGCTCACATACTTACCATCCCCCAACCAGACCTGAATAATGATTATCAATACAAGCCCAACTGCAACAATCCATGCTCGCCTCCCATCTACGGGTGCCAACATTGAAGAATCGCCAACCACGGAGGGTTGACTTCCTTCCCCTGGAAAACTAAAAGAGATCGAGTCATTTCCACCATCTTGGTGCTTAGATAAGTACTGGTGGGACTTATATTGTTTTCTGGTTATAGTGTAGCCAGCAGCTGATTCTTCAGCACAATCAATATGATTGAATCGATGTTGCTCTCCTTGTGCCGTAGTTGCTATACAGCTACTGCTACCGGTAGACATGTAGTTTATGTGTTTCATTATGGTATGTAGTGAGTAATGACTATCGCTGTAAAGCGCAGACGTGGAAGCGAAAAAAAAGACGACAGCCACAACCGATATATGCAAAAAAAATGGATGGTAACAGGAACAACAAACTTGACCTTTTTTTTTAATCCGATCTAGAAAACTTTAGTGGGAAAAGAGGTCGGGAGTGTTAACTAAATACTTAAAAACAAACAAGAAGGCAACAGGTACTACTTAAAAACAAACAAACAAACAGACAAACACAAACGTCGAAGACTAGTAATCGCCCTTTTTGGGGTGCAATTCATCATATCAAACTTAAACTTGAGTTGCAAGATATGCAGTTTAGCGGAAACCTACTTTTATGATTAGCAAATTTGAAATCCCGGTAATACGCACGCAAGAGGATAACATCATAAGGAATCTGCGGTTCTCTATGCCTGGGAACATCTTTGCTATACGAACATAAATGCATTGATATCTCCTCATGTGACTATACTCAAAATGCTGCTGTGAATAGCTTACAAGTGTTGTTTATTAGAGATATCATCGGATTTACAACGCATAACGAAAGTCAGGATGATGGTCTCCGACCAGTCCTTCTCCTCCGTATTTTGCAATCTGTCGTTCTCTTTCTTCTACGGTCATCTTAGCTCTTGCTTTGTTTACATGTTTGAGCATCATACGGAGAATCAAAGTGATTATTGCTTCAATGACCAGAAAGATGAAGGCGATTGTGTTACCCCAGAAGAATAACGGCCCATCGAAATAAACTTGCCCGGCGATAGCAGAGCCAATGGCTCCAAACCCTGCGATAAAAGCACAAGCTACGGCACGCCGTGTCATTCCAGAACTTTCATATACAGTTTTTAAAGTCAATATAATAGTTAGCTGACCGATGATATGATATTTTACAAGCCCACGTAGATCATTCAGAATATTTAGCAGACAATTACAACTTACTAATTATTAGTATACCACGCTACTTTGATTGGTAGGTTCATGTACTATAGAGGTAGCATTAAGGTCATAAGTTTTGCTGTTTCAAATACTAATATGGATAGCTTGTAACTGCTTTTCTGTTGTATGCTTACACTTGAAGCAACGGCAATACAGACTGCAAAATAACGCGCACCGTAATTATTATCTGGGACGAACATAAGCATCAGTAGACCCATCATTCGAATTACAACTCCAACGAGATTGTGATATCCGCGCTCAAAAAGTTTATCTGATTGAGAAAAACCAATGATCTAGCAAGTTAATAAAATATGAGAAATATAAGAGAAACGTTACTATTACCTGAGCTCCAGCACCCGAGAAAAGTAAAAATGCATGCAAGTACGTACGGTGGAGTTGTTAACGCCAATGAAACGTCCTGGGACCACGCACCCATGCCGGCTATAATGGATGGCAAGGCTAGCGTTACGCCCACAGCAGAAATGGTAGTTGAAACCGTCACAGAAGTGTACAAGTATGATTTCCAGTCAGTGAAAACCGATATTACTTGATTCCATGACCATGTGTGATCATCGGCTGCCCCTTGATCTGGAAAGATGAGCCGTTAATAATAGAGAGAAATGAGACTTTCTATATCAGGACAGCAGTAATAGCAAAGAAGTAAACAATAAACAATGTTGTATGTAGTACTACCAAGTGATAAACGTTTTAACGCGAGTTCCCGTTCTCGCTCGTTTAAGAATTTTGCAGTTTCCGGTTTATCAGGTAAGTAAAAGTAGCAAATTACAGCGAGTACGATACAAGGTGCACCTTCAATAATGAACATCCTAATATAGCAGTATCATTAGTGTATATAAAGTAGCAGTGTATGCGTAAGTTACCAAGCTTAAAGCTATTACTCAAATCACAGTAACAACTCGCCGTCATGGTTCAGAAAAAACCTATGTAACTGTCCCTACCATTGCCATGTGCTCAGCGTTTGTGTTGTGATATGACTGATTCCGTAAGCAATTAAACCGCCAGTGGCAGCAGCAACACATGCAAGGATAATAGTGTAGCCGGACCGCTGAGCGTATTCTTGTCGTGTGTACCAAATCGAGATGTAATATCTTCTCCAGAGTTAAGAATTAAGATGAGAAAAGAGTGCCATACATACACATAGATATTATTTTAATTCTTACGCTATCCCGGGAATGAATCCTTGCTCGTTAAGTAATACTTCATTAGACAACGTTCTCGCAATAAATTGCAATAGAAATACATTTTCGCATATAATTTAATAGGACACTAACCTGCTTCCAGGGCTCCTAATACAAAGCGAGAAAGAAGTAATCCAGCAAAATTTGTGGCAGCTGCGGAGCACATCACGACCACTCCCCAAGTACTTTAACGATGGTTGTGCATATAAAAAAGAGACAGTAATAAGTGAGCATGAAAACGTTTTTCATCTTTAAAAATGATATCTCAAAATATTCTCTTACAAGACCAAAAAGGAGAGGTATGGCGAAGGTCGCCAGCGTCGTAAAATGATATTACTTGGGATTTCAAATAGTATAAAACCAAAATAATAAATTGACAAGCACCATCTGTATTGGCCTTCCGTCATGTTGAGATCTTCTAATAGCCCTCCTAGCTTTGCGTTCGTGATGACAGACCTACATTAGGAAGTACAAAGTAAGAGAGAGAAAAAAAATTGCATTGTTAGTTGGTATCTTCCTACACGGGTATTGATTACCATCATTCAATTCAACTTTGTCGTATTCATTACATCTGATATTGACACAGCATTTGCATCGCCATGATCAAGGGCATCAAGCGCAGATCAATTTTCCTACAATGCACGTTGCTTTGGCGTTAGACAACCATACTATGTGCGAGGGAAATGTTGTACGCAAGGTTTTTCTACCTGACTAGCTTTCGGATCTCTCCTGATGCTTGATCGATCGACGCAGTATCAAATGCCTTTTCCTTGTTATCATAAGCCTTGCCGGCAGCGAGTTCTGTGTCAATCGACTTTTCATCATAGCTGCGATAACCCGCTGTTGAAGCAGTAGTCTCTTCTAATGTTGCTGTTCGGTGATTTATGCTCCCATGGAATCCTTCTTGGGTCATGGTGCTATGTTAAGTAGGTATGTAATTCAAATAAAGGGAAGGATAGCAGCAGTAATGTATGTCTTCTACTCCTTGTTTAGTATAATGAAGTGACTTTATAAGCCAGGAGACAGCTAAGTTTTAAGCCCTTTTACCGTCAGTAGAGTTAAAGGCGTGGCGCAAAAAATAATCAGATGCCCCCAAACAGTCTTGCTTTCAAACACCAAATAAACAACACACAGACCGCTTACCCTGATCTATTAGCTGCTTATAACTATAGTTTAGCTGTTTAGCAAAATAAATGGCATACCTATTACACTAGATAATGAAGAATGATCTGTGGGACAAGCGAGCAATTGTAGAAACGGAAAGCCGTATATAGGTATTATTTGTTATTGGAAGCATCATTTGATTTCGGTTACATCTCTTGTTATCTGCCTAATTTACAATCCCTCAAGAGACCCTGTAGTACATTCAATATTGTACGGGTTGAATCACCGTTTGGTTACTGGGTCTCTTGGTATCATAGCTATATATCTTTTTGGGTATTTCATGATAATTTTTCAAAGATGGAACAGTTTTTACTTCACAACATATCTGCAACAGAACCGGGTAATATACTTGTGAAAAAGAGATCGAAAATGTTATTGATTTTCGTCAATGTGGAAACTATCAAGGATGACTGCAACGCTTTTTTTCTGGGAGCATTAAGTTGATATATCCCTGTTTGGACGACCTAACAATGGTTTCACCTCTGTTTATGTTGTTGTTTCAAAAAATAACGATGGGATGATGGCTTGTGCTACTAAATGGCGTATCGAACTCTACAACAACAAAATATTGTGTTTAACGAATAAACCATCCACCCCGGACGGCCAAATAAACGTCCCTAACAGCGCGCACATTATTCTCAAAAAGCAGCATTTAAATCCTGCATAGCACAAAAAGATATTGATGAAATTAACAGTTACTGGTACATGACTGATATTCAGTATAGTCTTTCTTTTGAAGGCTTAAGTTGACAATATCCTTTCTTGGTAGTAGTAGCTTTACGAGCAGTATGTAGTTCACCTCGAATAGGAAAATTGAGAGACGATACTGAATTCGTTGCTATTCTTCTGGTCGGCATACTTCTTTGGCCCAATAAGATTATTTTCATGAGCTACTTTGACCGTCACTTTTTACAGACTGCCTTTTTTTAGTCACTTCAATGCGCACCGACCATGAGAATTGCCTTTTTACTTTTAATCGGTACCTGAGTGACTGGAAACTAATCGAAGTGCATTCAATGGAAACGAGTAATTTAGTCGCAAATTATACAAATAACCTTAGCGCTTGTATAAATAATAAACTTATACATCTTCTGTACATACAAGCGTTTGTAAGCATGGAAGAAGGCTACTTCTGTTCTATCCATGCATATAGAAAGTCGCACCATTTATTGTGACTCTAATGCGCACGGCAACAAGTTAAAGCTCAGGAGAAAAGTCTAACACGACGGGCGCGTATCACCCGCTTTTGCTACTTCGCTCCTCCTTTAAGCTATTGTTTCCTTTCACTGATTCACTGCGGTATTTACTATCAAATTTCGGCCAATATACAACCACCATCATCGTCATCGTTATCAAGAATCGAGAGAGCTGGACAATCAGTAATATGTATACAATCTCCACGTCAGCACCAGATCTATGACGGAATTGTCAGCATCACGGAGTAAAACAATTAATCTTAGTTGTTAAATCTTAGCCGGTGCGATTTGAAAGGCTCGGCCACCAGTTTTGATCTATTGCAAGAAGGGAAAATCAGTGGTATGGTCAACAATCAGCAGTGAAACATCGTCGCAGCTTCTAATTTGACTGTACTTCCGCATGAAATGTTAGGAACTTTCGGGATAAGTAGTAAACTTACTAAGCAATAGTATCCCTTAGTTCACTATGACTAGATATATTGGATTGTAAGTTATATATCATATAAACTCTTTTTATTTCTCTGGGAAAAGTACAAGATGTCCTTCTGCACCCGTTTACAACAATGCGCTGTCTGAGTTTTTGTACGGTGCTTTTCAGATGCAGTTTCATTCTATTGTTCATGATTGACGCATTCTTTACATCCGAAAGATACAAATGCCGCCAGTTGCCTTTGTAGCCTTTCGGACACCTAAAACGACCTTCAAAGGCCCTGTAGGTTTAATAAGGGCAAAACGGTAATCTGAGATTTGGGATGAAACAATAGTAGTGCTATCAGTAGACGATCAACCACACCTTTTGAATGCCTACTACATGATGCAAATTTTTAATTTAAATGACTGCCCTTGAGTCCTGAGAAGCTGATCTTGGTTTTTATCCATGTCTATTGTATATGTATATGAGAAGAGAAGATTATCACCCTCACAAAACATACACCTATTACTACATAAAGACTTAGTCTAGTATAATTGCGTGATATCCATTAAATCGTCTTAAAAGTAACAAGATAACGACAGGGCCAGGTACGTCATAGTATTACAAACTAGATAAATCAGGCCATCACCGCTTTGCAATCCGATGAAACGTGATCTTCCGTTGTTTACAAGAACCGATC
This sequence comes from Zychaea mexicana, assembly GCF_025766255.1. Taxonomy (NCBI): domain Eukaryota; kingdom Fungi; phylum Mucoromycota; class Mucoromycetes; order Mucorales; family Lichtheimiaceae; genus Zychaea; species Zychaea mexicana. The sequence goes on along the minus strand of NW_026516723.1, from coordinate 163,524 downwards.
GAGAAAAGCACCAGTTTTAATATTGAGCGACTAAACCTGTTTTATTATGATGTTTCTTGTTCTTCTTCTTGTACGAGCTAGATTTTCTTGCTTTTTGAGGTGGTCGTAAATTGCTTTTGGTTTCCGTTTAGTGCTGTAAAACACTCCGGTCAGTCTATTTCACCTTTATTTTAACTGTCACTTGTATAGTTATCATGTTTGAATGACTATCACCCAGTATTTTGGATAACTCAACTTAATCGAGTGACATTATATGAAAAGTGGTAATAATAGATTTGAACTGAGATCCACCATTTCTTCCGATAGGCAACTTAAGTGCTGCTGAGCCGCAGTATCCCAACAGCAGCATAACTCACCCATGGTCGAAGAAAAGAAGAATTGCTATTATCATTTTGTATCCCTTAGTGTATAGAGGACTGAGACTTCGATGAAGTGAATATAGACATGCAATTGGTGAATAGCGGATACTTGTTTTTCACAGCAGTAGTTTAAAAATTTATTGAATAGTGAAGTAATATAGTAAATAGAAAAGTATGCAGAAGATAATGAATGCGGTGGTATTTGAATATGATGATGAAGTATGCAAATAAGATAGAGGAGGGAGAGTGATAGTAGTAAGATTAAAGAAATGTCTGGAGAGATAGTACGAGGCGAATGTGTGATGCGTTTCCGTTATGGCAATTACAAGAGTGGTCCATTTTATGCGCCAGTGTTGGTCACATCAACGCCTTGGGAGTAATGACTTCGGCCACCCATGGGATCAATAAAACCACCAATATAGTCGGGACGCTTGTTATGGCGCATAGGATCGTGGAGATACTTTTCGTTGGGACAAGATGGTACGGACTCGTTAATAACGGAGGCAGCTCTGGAGTTGACGGGAGAGCCATTACTTGATGAAGGTGTAGAATCGCCCTTTGTAGAGGAGGCAGCAGATTTGCTTTGGAAGAGTTTTGCGAATGAGAAGCCCATGTTTATAGAGTTGTTGCCTTTTTAGAGAGTAGTAGGTAGTAAAAGAAAGTTGCAGTTATGAGTATTGGAAGTAGTGGTAGAAGAAGTAGTTTGCTGGATAATGAGAATGGAGGGAAAGTGTAAAGAAGCTCGTGCTTATATACTCTTTTATCTGCTAAATGGTTATCCGGTAAGTCGCTGTCTGTCTTCCTGCTCTCGGATTGACGGTTTGCCGGTGAGTATGTCATGCTTCTGAGATTCCACCAATGCGGAATATTCCGAGATCCGCACTAGACATACAGTAGTCAATTTTTTTCGTATGATTCGCTTATCTCTTTTTCTTTTTGGCTCATTACTGCTTGGAGATCTTTTTGACTAGTCACTGTTTGTAAGAGGTCAAGTAAATAGTAACAACGCTACATCTGATTTTCTCAATCTATCGATACTACTGGGTTTTCCTGTCGTGGTATCTTGTGATGGTTTGATAAACGAAGTGTGTTGACAGATGATGTTTTTTAATCCCAAAAAAGAATCAGCAGCTTTTTGTGATCCGATCCGATACCCAACGTATGCTCGCAAAAACGTTACATTTCCTACTCCGCAGCCTTTTCGTCTGCCGGATAAGGGTTTTTACGACTTCTTTAAGAAATAATAGCACAAATGGCGAATCTCAAGACAATCAAGCACTGACACTCTCCATCTGAATTCTAACAGCCAGCAAAAAAAATACTGCTTTTTACTAGGCTGAAGTATCTTACTGGAAAAACCCAAAACATTTCTTGATGTTTTAGTTAATAAGAGAAAACAAAAATAAACGTATGGTTTCTCGGTGATATCCCGGCTCACGGTTTATCAAGTAGGTCACGTTTTTCCCGGAGATCAGAATACAAGTTTTTTGGATTAGCGTGAAACCATGCTATTTGTAATCCTGGTAGCCAGCCCTTCAAATGATGCACTGACCCTTTCATTACCGTTGCTAAGGCATTCCGATTGGCTGACAGATTTAGGTCCTTCCTTTCGTTTTTTTATGGTTAAGTTATTCGGATGGCATCGTCGGCGTTTGATGACAACTGATTAGTTTGTTGTGCTCATAAACATTCACATGCTGTTTTCTCAAGTTGTATTGTTCTTGATAATATTTCCTCAAATGGTAATATCCTTTAGAACACCCTTGCTGCATAAATTATTTCACGTCAACAGAGCTTATATCAAAATGATAACGAGCAGGCGCGATATTTTCTTATCTTTGTCGGAGGCAAGTAGCTCTCTTTTGTTGGCTTATCATGGTATGAAGTAGTGATGATAATTTTGTTGCCTAGTTGTAACAACTAATTTTATTTTTGAATGGAATGGAAGAACCATAACTTCGATACTGCTACTTGCACATAATTACTTATGGCCTGACCAAAACTAATGAAATAACATCAACTATTCGTTATGACGTGGCATATCGAAAAGCAGCCTCTCTTGACCCACTCGCTTGGCCTCTTGCCCCACAATATGGCTAGGTGATTATATAAAGGGTACTATGATAAATGGAGCGTATCAGAACCACCTAGAAGAATCAAACACTGCCATTATGCTTTAAATCAACTCGGTATCAGGATAAAAAAAGTCTCGTTATCCCGTTACTTATCGTCCAAGTGAAATGTGTGGTACAAGACAGGTTGTCATTTATTCCTTCCCTTTCGTCCCGATAATACCCGCCATTGTCTGCAGAAGAGTCATTTTGCCATAACATGTGCTCGACAAAGTAGTAGATTGCTGCCGCGGAACTGTGACGATGCTTGCTAATAAAAATTAGTGTATATCATCATACGGTATAATCAATATGATGAAAAAGTACTCTTTTCTGTTTTCTTACAATATCCTTCCTCACATGTATGTGAAAATCTCGGTTTGTTTCTCATTTGTGTCATACGAACGATTACAGTGGAGCTTTCATTGTTCAAATTTTTGCCCCTGAAAGGAAAAAAGAAATGGCAAAAATAAGTGGGTAGAGGGAGCGGGGAGGAAACTGCTGGGAGTAGATCGCCTAACGGTCATCGGCTAAACCAGATAGCGGTCAACGTGATTTTCACCTCAACATCATTTCTCTGTCGGGAACAACGCCACCAACCTCCATTTGCTTTTTTGCACTGTATATCCTTACTGTCGTTCATTACAGATAGAAGACATAATCTACGTCTCATATGAGCTCGATATGTATAGGCTTTTTTCTGCCCTTTTTCGTGGATGGCCTGTTGCAGTTATAAAACACGACATATTGCTTGCAAGTATTACTGCATATAAACCAAAACACTCATCACACATCTACTATAGTCATAGGCAACTCTGTGTATGAGCCTGTATACAATTTTGGAGGAAAATTAAGAACTCTTTCCTCGCAAGTATATTTTTACTACTGTCATATTATGGCTTCATTTAACACATGTCCCATAAAGGTTGCTGTTCCCTGTTGGTTTGTATTGTTATATATTTACTTATTGTGTTCGGTCACCACAAATTTTTCTTCATTCTAGAAAAAGCTTGGGCACGCTGAGCAAGGGAATTATGACACATACCGACCAGACGATAACGTGCAGTACTTTTTTGATCCTGGCTGCTTCTCGCTTCACGATAGTACAAGCATGTTTACATTCATTTGAGCACTTTTCTATGGATTGCATTTGTGGATGGAGCAACAAGCAACGGATTATTAAATATTGACTATATACAAGAATAAACAAAAACTTCTACGCTGTATACATTGCTGTCGATATAAAATCTGGTAATGATGTCCTCGACACGTTTTACAATACTGTGTAGATCAAGGGAGTGCTGCATGTACTAAACAATGTTTGTGTGCTTTTTGGATAACCTGATTCATTTTCATCATTACAGCTGACTGCAAGCCCCATCACTAGAAACTTTGGGTGTGGAGACTTACGAACCAACATGTGGTGAAAATGTATCATATACCAGAGTTTGCTCAAATGGAGCAATCTCGAAGCCTGTACGAGTTAGCGCTTTGTAATCTAGTGTCAAGTTGAACTGTACAATGTAGTACTACCATCAATCATCAGGATCCATTTCCCTGAATAATACGACGGTTCGAAAGACGAAGTGATTTCTATGCTTTACTGAAAGAAAGACGTTTCTTGCGTCTAATTCATGAGTAACGTCACTTGAAAATTAATGATAAGATGTTGTATACTTCTCTATAACAAGATTAAATGAGTATTCCTCTCGGCTACACAACAATAGGATTCTTCGCAAGAATACGCAACATGTACATACAGCCAGACATACTCTGCTGTAACTACAGGTAAACAACAGTGAGGACATATACGGATGACCCACTCTTAATAGCATTCAAGTGTACGAGCTACTAATTACTATATACTATTTACACAAAAGGCGTCTCTACTATGGACTAGTCTTATTGCTGACAGTGATGTTACAGCGCAGCAACAAAGAGAAAGCTGATTCCAAGCCCTTTTATAGAGGGGCCCTTTCTTATGGCTCTTTACAGAAACACCAAGCGATAACAACGCATCTTCGGACTGCTGCTGATATAACCTTCTGTACAAAAATAAAGCAGCACTTGTCAAACGCAAAAACGATCAGGCAAATCTATGAACGACAGCTTTAATGGAAGAATGGTTCAAAACCTTTCACCTTGAATTGCTTGACGTTCGCGCAACTGCCTGTGGTCAAGAAGGTCTGTTTGACAGTGCCCTTACTGACGCGCACGAAGTGATTGAATATGATCCTACTCGTATTATTGGTTACCCCTGCGTCGGTGATCTGTATGTAGCGCAAGGCAAGCCTGGTTGCGCAATACAGGTGTATGATCAATGTCTACAACACCTGCGACGACCGATCACCGGCAACTTGTTATCAGAGGGTCTTGGAGGTGGACAGGACAACCACCAAGTTGTCTGATCGCGTTCTGGAGGCTTTATTGAAACGAAGCCCCGAGTTGTAGCGTCTATACGTCAACCAATGTGACGCCAACTTATTGCTTCACTTGATCAACATGTATTGCCCACGGCTTTGTATGCTCGGCGCCAATCAATCTGTTGGTGATGAGCTAGCCCAATCCCAGTACAACTACCAAGGCAACAACAGCAACAGCAGCAACAGAAGCAAAGGAAGCAAAGGAATACGGATCTCCTGAATTGGTAGTGCGAACAATTTCATTAATCTTAAAGTTGTTATGCATTTGATTGGCCAGAGACAGCATCAGTAAGTCCTAGAAGACCTGACCATCTGCTTACTTGGAGAACAAATATTTTAGAGCAGATTCCATCGAATCACAGAAGGCTGCCGTTTTGACAGGCTGCGAAGACTCTGCATCAAGTATTAGGGTTACTCAACGAATATGGTGCGATCGCCGTTTCACCGCCATATGCTTGAAAACGTTCGCTTATCGATATGTGCAATGTTCCAATCGCGATACGCAGCGCACTTGGTGGCCTTATAAAACTGCATACGCTCACATTGGATTCCGCAAAATGATATCCCATCGCGATATATACGAGAAACTATCAAAACAACATCAGGCGCGAGGCTCTCAATGTTCATTGCAAAAGCTTTATTTATTGCAATTTGACTAGTATCAATTGTACATATGCATTTCAAATTGCCAGCCGTTTGAAGAACCTACAAGTGCTCGAAGTGACGAACGATAGCCGATTGTTAACGCAACAGCACTTGTGCCCGCTTTCGACGTGCTTCTGGACGGTGCAGCTGAGCATGTGACAAGTATTCGGCTAGCGGATTATCTTGAATCGGTCACAGATCACATTGTTGCGAGAATGACAGCCGTACCTCAGCTGCAATCCTTGTGGAGCTTATTGAAAGCGGGCGCACGGCGTTAAAATGCGGACTGATACAGTTATTTGGCGATCCTCGAGGCACCCAATCAAGAGTAGCCGTTTCTCATTCAAAAGTAGTAATCAATTGCGAAAAAGAGCAAGGAAATCACCTAATCATAGTTGGAAGTATCCGATATCACGTAGCAAAATGAAAACGTTCATTCAATGCGGAAAACCGCAAACCAATACTATAGATGATCTGCACCCAGGTTTTTTTTTCTTATTCGACTCCGCAACAAATTTATGCGTCATGTTGAACGCAAAGCCACCCCATCATCTCATTTTCAAGAAACGCCTCTCTTGTCTGTGTCTCTTTTTTCCACTTCTTTTCCCTTTTGCAACGTCTATTACTGCAACGGTTTGCGTTTCTTACGCGGTTGAACAATAAGAATACCATGACTTCTACTTCGTGTAAAACCATTCTCGCCTCCAAAGTTTCTGCCTCGTTCAGGTAATAGTTGTCTTATGCTTATACTCAAAACAACGGCAACAACCCGGGATTGAGCACTTAAAAAGCTATGCGTTGTATACTTCCCCCACCCCTTTTTCCTACAAAAAAAAAAGAGATCAAATCCACAAGGATATTGAGGAACGTAAGATCCAGCCCAAGTTGGTAGGCTTCCTCGCCAACGACGATCCTGCTGCCAAAAAGTATGCTGAATGGACCGCCAAGACATGTGCCGAAACCGGTTGTGGATTTGAGTTGCGAAAGGTTGACAAGCAAGAGCTTGAGGAGAAGATCACCGAGGCTAACGAAGACAAGGCTGTCAACGGTATCATGGTCTACTATCCCGTTTTTGGTGGCAAACAGGTAAAGAAGACATAAATTATTATGTTGTGTGTCTTCTTGGGATAAAATGGATTAAACAAAATTATAGGATGCCTATCTGCAAAGCTGCGTCAGCGAACTCAAGGATGTCGAAGGTCTTTGTCACAAGTTTGTATTCAACGTATATCACAATGTGCGCTACATGGACGAACAGGAGACCATGAAGTGCATTATCCCATGCACGCCATTGGCCATTGTCAAGGTATATAAAGTCAAAGCAATTTACGTGTTTTTATTGAGAAGGGAAACACGTTTCGAGCCTTTTCAGTGTTATTGCTCCAAAAAAAAACACCATGTGCTAACAAGCCTTTTTCCGTTTGATTACATTATTAGATTCTCGAATACATTGGTGTGTACAACTCTGTCATTACCTATGGCAACCGTTTGTACGGCCGCACCATTACTGTTGTGAACCGTAGTGAAATTGTCGGCCGACCGCTGGCTGCCATGTTGGCCAACGACGGTGCCAAAGTGTACTCGGTGGACGTCAACGGTATCCAACTGTTTACACGTGGCAATGGTATCAAGCTCAAGGCGCACAAGGTTGAGGACATTGATGCCAAATTAGAAGACGTGGTGGGACAGTCGGATGTGGTTATCACGGGTGTTCCGACGCCCAACTACAAGTTGCCTACCTCGTTGCTCAGAGACGGTGTCGTTGCCATTAATTTTTCGTCGTTCAAGAACTTTGAAGACGATGTCAAGACCAAGGCTTCAATCTTTGTTCCCTCGGTTGGCAAGGTGACGGTTGCCATGTTGGAGCGTAACTTGCTTCGTTTGACCGATTACCAGAACAACCTTTTTGAAAAGCCAAAGTCATCCTAAAATTTCCACCCGCTCTCATAGATAGAATATGTATAAAGAAAAGCCCATAACACATACTCACTTCCCCCATACACACTTACGCTGCATATCTTTTTCCTTTCCTTTCTTCATTTTTATATACACATTTTCTGCTACTCTTCTCACGACATAGCGTTAATTTCTGACTGTAGATCCAAATATCAAAACAGAGTATATCGCATAGAATTAAGACCATCTTGTGCTGTTTAAATCAATTGGGGACACGAGAATATGCGGGCGGTGCCAATACACACAATTAGCAAATATATGCTTGGAAGATGATTACACCAAGAAGATGCCTATGGTATAATTCTACCATCCTTTTTGTTGCACTAGAAATGATCAAGTCGACCAGTTCTTAAAGTCATTTAAGGTGAAAAGTATAAGTTATCAAGTAATGTAATATTTATCGAGTGGACATTTTAGATGCAGCAAACTCTATCTTCGAGATAAGTATGTAAATGCACTGTTAATGTCGCGTCTGGAAACATGGGCGTTTCACTTATAAATACGACTAAAATACCATGAAGATGAAGCTGGAAAGACGTAACTTGAGCAGTATCCGCTTGATATGTTGACTTCGGTAACTGATTGTTGGTTTTTTTTTTCAGGCGATTCATCAAGTAAATGGCGAAGAGCACGTATGTAGAGCTTGATGGCAAACTTCTTCTACTGTTCTATTACATACTTCGCTACAGAAAACGGCTTCCAGACAATATAACACTATCTGCAAGTAAGTGTTAAAGAAAGAAATTGTTTAGTCCTATACCACATAGGCAGAGAAACTGCCACATGCTTCAACTACATGTACGTACAAGCTTCTCTGTTTATTGAGGCACATTTTTTCACATCTTCTACAATAATGGTTTGATAAGTTAACTGTATCAAAATATGTGATAGTCCGTGTAAGGCATTTAAGCAGTTGTGCACAAGAGCTCAAGAAGTCTAGTGACGGTTCGACGCAGGGGGGATGGCAAGGGATGGAATCAATAAGTGTAAATAACACCTATCAGCAGTGTCGTATACAAGAGTCTACGGGAGAAGGAGCAGACAACAACAAAAACAACTGACTTATTTGCAGTATTATGGTCCTGTGATGATACAGATCTTCATGTCCGATGAAAAAGAGAATTGTTTACATCTCTCTATAGTATTAGGATGATGTATGGCGTATGGGGGCAATTTGCAGCATTTTACATATGAGAGTCTTAGAACAGAAAAAAGTATGCATGGATCGGTCTGTCCTCCTTTAGTTGCGACGATAAACCGCCACGGACTTATTTTACTCACGGCAGATGTCGTGGATGCATGCAGCAGCATCAAATAAGACCTAGACGCGACACACAAACAGAGTATTCAAGCGTTTTGCTTGATGTAGGCTAATAGATACTGCTTACAAATAATGGTGTACACGCTCACTCACACATATAGAATGGCTGAATATGGTTTTGGAACGGTCCTTGTCAAACAAAGCGAGTCGGGCACACCTGCCGGCGGGGTGTGAGTTCTTTAGTGGTTAGACCCTCTTCACTTTCAAGAGCAACCCCGCGCGATCGATATCATTATTGTTTTTTTTACCTCTTTTCTCTCCAACAACTACTATTATTAATTCTCTAATAGTGACGCTTTTCACTGCTCTACACACAGCTTAAACAGCAACCCTTAATCCACAAATAAAAAGCGAACAACAAGAAAAAGGAAGAAGGCCTCTTTCAACCCTCGGCTTTCAACAAGTACACAACTTCCTTTGTTTTTCCCTTCATCCCCCTCCTCGTCCTCCCCTTCTCCTCAATGGCTCGTCAATCGTCTTCGTCGTCTTCACCCTACGGCGGTGGCACCACTGCATTCCGATCCGTTTCTTCCTTGTTTGGAGGAGCGATTCATCATGTCGCCCGTTTTGCCTCACGAAGTCCCATTGAAATGGTCGTCGTTGTCCTCATTTTCTCGTCGTTTTGTTATTTCTACCTGTTTAACTTGGCACGCACCTCAGATATCTTTTCCGGCACCGTTGTCACTCGCTTATATCCCACATCTGTCTTCGCATCACCATCCGACACTGTGTTTACCCCACTCGACCGCCAACACCGTGATGGATTCCATGGTGCTGATCCACATGGCATAAACAACATGGGTGGCATCAAGATCCAGTTGAAACAAATGGCCATTTCAGACCCAAAACAACAAGGCCTTGATCCCGTCATTATCCAACAATTTCAACAACTCATTAAAGACGAAATCCATGTGCCCGATAATATCAAGAACCAATTCAGTGTTCAAGACTTGTGTTATCATCATCAACAACAGGATCAAGACTGTTTATTATTCGAGACCGACAAGACAGCTTCATCCGTTGTTTTGTCGTATGCTTTCAATGCCACCGGCGCTTATCGCCAGCATCTGGCTGATTTGTGGGAACACAAGGTTGCTACCCTCGCGCCCGGCGATCTTGTCTCACTGTCCAACACTGGTCATCAAGAAAATGTGTTCTCATGGCTCTTTATTATCCTGCGCAACGTCGTCTTCCGTATCAAAGAGCTATTGGATGTAAGCTCGGCTACTTTTTTTTTCCATTCGCATTGTTAGTAGAGTGTCCGATACTGATGTGTTTGTTTACTTTAGATGGCAGACAATGTTGACATTATGGTTATCTTGGCCGGTTATCTGATGATGATTGCCACCTTTGCTTCCTTGTTCATCAACATGCGTGCCATGGGTTCTCGATACACGCTTGGTAAGGCTTCAAATAGATCAACGCAAAACTGACGGGAAGACTGATTTGTTTGTTTGTAATTTTAGCTACGGCCGTTGTGTTCAATGGATTTGTATCGTTCATGCTTGCATTAGTCACCGTGCACGCTCTCAATGTGGACGTGTACCCAGTTGTGTTGGCGTAAGGATCTTTTGCTTTATGTATTGAAATGCCCGAACATGGAATAGTTCTAACAATTTTGAATATACAGTGAAGCAATCCCATTCCTCACCGTCACAATTGGATTCGAACGCTCAATTAAACTCACCAAGCGCGTGTTCCAGCTGAGTAAGGAGACACCGATCGCCAAGCAGGATATCCACAAGACGGTGGTGCGTGCTGTCGATTCTGTCGCAGCATCGATCACCCGCGATTGCTTGATGGAGGTGGTCGTGCTCACCATCGGAGCAAAGTCCGGCATCTCGGGTCTTCGAGAGTTTTGCTTTTTGAGCGCCCTCCTGCTTGCTTATGATTTCATTGCCATGTTCACGTGGTACACCGCCATTTTGACCCTGAAGCTTGAGGTAATTAAAAATCTCTCCCATATGAAAAATCAATCCTTTTATTTAATTAGTCTCTCTTTTTTTCCCTGTTCTAGCTTACGCGTATTCGGGCTATCAATGGATCATCTGCCGGTGTTGCTAAGAAGGGCAGTAATGTCAAGAGCACCGGCTATGTTCGCCGCACCGTCGTCAAGGTTTTGGACGTGAGCGATAATGAGGATGGCAAGACAGATAGCTTCATTATTGGCCGTCTCAAGCTGCTCATGGTATGTCTACTGACGATAAAAACAATTCTCGAAAGGAAAGAGGCTAAACTAATGTCTATTGGGGTGGGGGGAAAATGGAAATATTAGATTGCGGGCTTTATTGGCATGCATGTCTTTAAACTGTGCTCGACCTTCCAGTCAATCAACCCTCTTGTGAGTGTCACTGAACCCGGCATTGCAGGCATTCTCAGCCAACTTTTGCAACAGCATCGATCGTCCAAGCAGAGCACACTGCCTTTGATCGTAGAGGTTTTCCCGCCATTACCTTTCCACGTTGCTCAGTCGGCTCGCAAGAGCATTATACCCGATGTGATCTCGCAGCCTTTGAGTGCTTTACTTAGCGGTGCTGCCGTGTATATCCAGCACCCTGTCATCAGCAAGCTCTTGTCCGTCGCTCTGTTCGTCTCGCTTTTCCTCAACACCTATCTGTTCAAGGTAGTCCGTCAGCCCAAGCAATCAGAAGAAAAGCAACAACAACAACAAGCACCTGTGGTTATTGAAAAACCCAAGCCAGTCGCCGTCGTTTCTTTGCCTCCACCCGATGTTATTCGAACCGTCGACGAATGTCTTGCCCTTGTCAAGACACCCGAAGCTCTGCATGACGAAGAAGTCGTTTCGCTTGTCCAGAACGGCAAGTTGGCTCCGTATGCATTGGAAAAGACGCTTGGCGATCACACCCGTGCTGTCCGTATCCGTCGCTCCTTGATCTCGCGTGCATCCGTCACCAAGACGCTCGAACAAAGTCTGTTGCCTGTCGAAAACTATCACTACGACAAGGTGTTTGGCGCCTGCTGTGAAAACGTGATTGGTTACATGCCCATCCCATTAGGCGTTGCTGGTCCTTTGACCATTGACGGTATCGACACGCACATTCCCATGGCTACAACCGAAGGCTGTTTGGTTGCATCGGCTGCGCGTGGTTGCAAGGCTATCAATGCAGGTGGCGGTGCTATCACGATCGTCACCAACGACATGATGGCCCGTGGCCCCTGTCTGAGCTTCCCCAACATCGTCCGTGCTGGCGAGTGCAAGCGCTGGATCGAAAACGAAGGCAACGAAATCATGACTGAGGCATTCAACTCGACTTCCCGCTTTGCCCGCTTGCAGAAACTCAAGGTCGCATTGGCCGGCCGCTTGGTCTTTGTCCGTTTCTCGACTGCCACCGGCGACGCCATGGGCATGAACATGATTTCCAAGGGCTGTGAGAAGTCTTTGGCTTTGATGCAAGAGTATTTTCCCGACATGCAGATCATTTCCTTGTCTGGCAACTACTGTACCGACAAGAAGCCTGCTGCCATCAACTGGATCGAAGGCCGTGGCAAATCTGTTGTGGCCGAAGCCATCATCCCTGGCCCTGTGGTTGAAAAGGTGTTAAAGACAACCGTTGCTGCTATCTGTGAACTGAACGTGAACAAGAACTTGATTGGCTCTGCCATGGCTGGCTCGGTCGGTGGTTTCAATGCCCACGCAGCCAACATCTTGACGGCGATTTACTTGGCTGCTGGCCAGGATCCTGCACAGAACGTCGAAAGCTCCAACTGTATTACCTTGATGGAGCCGGCAAACGATGGTCAAGACCTGCGTATCTCGTGCACGATGCCCAGCATTGAAGTCGGCACTGTTGGCGGTGGCACCATTTTGCCTCCCCAACAGGCTATCCTGGACATGCTCGGTGTTCGCGGCCCCCATCCCACAAACCCTGGTGACAACGCACGTCGATTGGCGCGTATCATCTGTGCTGCAGTCATGGCTGGTGAATTATCACTCTGTGCTGCGCTCGCAGCTGGCCATTTGGTCCAAGCGCACATGGCACATAACCGCGCAAAGGCACCTGCTGTTACTTCTTCCAAGCCCATTGTAGGTTCATGTATTAAATCATAAATTACACATCTCTGCCACTTTCTCTTCCTTTTCGCTCACTAAAAAAACAACAACCCTAAGAATAAAGTATATCTAGTACATTAATGATGATATTAATAATATTAATAAGAACAGTATGGAAGAAGGCATATATCATTATTTAAGAAACAACAAATGTAGTGCGTGCGTGATGATGGAGATGGTTTGAGAGGGTAAATGATTAATGGGTGCTATATAGAATGGAAGAGAGTATGTGTTACTTGGAGAAAGAGTCATAGTGGCTTTTTACATCACTATACAGTCTCCATCCTTGCTATCGTCAGGACGACCGTTTGCTGGTCGGGTATGCTTGCGCTTCTGCTTTGCTTTGTTTTTGCCTGCCTTTTTGAGCTCATTCAAGCGCTGGATGGCCCGTTTATTTTGCTGCGACGCTGCACGCATGTACCACTTTTTCGCATCCTCCAAATTCTGTCTTACACCGATCCCCGTTTCCGTGTAGTATCCAACAGCATACTCGGCCTTGGCATAAGCCTTGTCAGCCGCCTTGCGTGCCCACAGGTAAGCCTCCGAGTCACTCTGCTTCAAAATCCCCTCTGCGCCTGTCAAATACCAGCCCGACAACGACAGTTCTGCCTCCAGATGGCCCTGTTCTGCTGCTTTGGAGTACCAGGCAATCGATCGTCGCGGATCGATCGGACAGTTCAGGAATCCATTCTCATACGCCAATCCAAGCTTGAATTGCGAGGGCGCGTATCCGTACTGGGCCGCCTGGGTGAACAGTTCTCTTGCATAGTCGGCGTCCGCAATCACCGAAGGGATGCCTTCCTTTTCATACGCCAAGCCCAGTTCATGGAACGCGTGTGGCAAGTCTTGGTCGGCATGCTGCGTTGCGCGCTTCAGCCAGGAGATGCCTTCACGTGGGTTTTTGGACTGGCCCAGCAGTCCCTTGAGCAGGACCATGCCCAGCTTGTACATGGCCGGCGGATCGCCCAGGTTGGCCGCCTTGCGGTGATACTGGATCGCATGGCCCTTGTCTTTCTTTGTGCCTGCACCCACCTCATAGCACACAGCCACGCGATAATTGCATGCCGGATGGTTTTGTTTGGCGCCCTGCATAAACAACGCAAACGCCTTGTCCGCATCCTTGGTGACACCCATGTTGTTGTTTTCCTGCATGTATTTCATGGCCAAAAAGTACTGTGCTTCTGGAAAGCCTGCCTTGCCGATGCCCGATGGGTTCGCCAGTTTCTTTACGGTCTTGTATGCCTCTGTCGTCAAGGCTTCCCGGATCTGTGCCGTCCGTTTCGGGTCCTTTTCATTCTTGCAGATCTGTGGCACTGCTTCGAGCATGTATTTCGACAAGTCCAGCAGCTGTTGTGGGTTGTTGGATGCTTTGGCTTCGCGTCTGAACTTGTTGAGGTTGTCGAGGGTTGCTGGTGGGAACTGACTTTCTTTGGGCCGTCGTCCGGCCACGCTTGCTGCAAAAAGCGAACTGTCGGGCATATATGCGTCGCTGTCGGCTATCATACCGGCGTGGAAACTGTGTCGCCAGGGATTGGCTTGTGGTGGCGGACGCATAAATTGCTGTTGCGGTGGTAATGGCGGTTGCTGCTGGGGAGGCACCAGTGGGCCTGGTGGTGGCAGTTGCACGCCGTAAAAGCTTTCTGGACGATGGTACATGTAGACCGGATCAAGACCCACAGGTGCAGGTTGGTAGTAGGGATGCTGCTGGGGTTGCATCGAGTGTGGAGGAGGTGGAGGTCCCTGCTGTGGATAGGGTGGATGGAACTGCTGCTGTTGTTGCGGTGGTGGTGGTGGTGGTGATGGTCGTGGAGGAGACATCATGTTGTTTCCGTTAGGACCGCCACCGGCGCCATGAGGAGGGATAGACTGTATATGCTGGGGTGGTTCAGGCGGTGGACCTTGATGCATCATCATCATCCGAGGCGAAGACGAAGGAGGAGGCATATTGAGTTGCGGTGGAGCCAGTCGTGGAGACGCGGTGGTGGACGAAGAAGGCGTGCTACGGCCGGTGTTGTTGCTAGTCGACAGTGGAGGTGGCTGCTGCTGTTCGCAAGAGGAGGACGCAGGCGTTGCAGTTGTTGTTTGTGACTGAGGGGTCGTGCTGCGTGGAGGGTGGGGTTGCTGAGAAGGATCGGTGGCAATCGCGGAAGGAGCGGGATCATTGATGGTGAGTGTTTCCATTGAGAGCGTGTCGAAAGCGACGGGAGGCAGGTGAGGCGGTGGTGTGGTTGTAGCTGTTGTATTGGTAGTGGTATCGGTAGTGGCAGTAGCACTGGGCGTAGTTGCAGTGGGTGTGGCTGCAGTGGGTGTGGTTGCAGTGTGGGTAGTCGTAGAAGCAGAGGGAGAAGGATGAGGGGAAGAAGAAGAAGAAGGTGGATGGGGTGGATTGGGCTTGGTGGCCATGCTAGTGGTTATTATTATTTTTTAGTGTATGAAGTGACTGATTGATTGAAGCAAGCGAAAGCAGAAAGAGAACAAAGCGGTGGTGAGGCTCTACTCACACAAAAGTGGCTGGCCTTCAGGTTCAGGATGGTTCTTTCGGAAATACGGACTGGCCTCTCATCTCTGTGACAGGGCTCCACCACCCACCCCCCCCCATCTTTTTCGGAACCGCCATCGGTTTTTTTTACTTTTTGTTCTTTTTCCTTGTGCGAACAATTAACGATGCCTTCTGTGACACTGCCAACGCCTGCTGAAAAGAGCATCGTGCGCAAGGCATTGCCGAATGCAGTAAAGTGTTTCTTCCTTTCCTTTCCTTTGCGATGCTGAGCAAGGACAGAGTTTAACCACAATCCACGATCCACGCAGAGCATATACACTGCGGCGGTGGCTCGACTCGTGATAGCCTTTCCTGATCCGGAAGGATGGTCGCACACAGGATTGTGGGGTGCTGCAGCACTGTGCAAGGAAAGCAATTCCTACTATATACGCCTCGTGGACATCGACGTAAGTGCCCCCCACACAAATGTGCACAGTGCGAGAAGTGTCGAATCTGACCTCTTGTGCGTGCGGGTTATAGAGCCATGCCGGAGTCCTGTGGGAGCAGGAGCTGTACCAAGACTTTGAATGCGTCCAAGAGTGCCGTTTCTTCTATACCTTTGACACCGATGTACGTTCGGTTGCTCGAGGTGATGGCTGCTGCTACCCACACCGACACACAGACCTAACAGATGTTCCTCTTGTCTAGAATTGCCGTGCAGGCTTGGAATTTGCGGATGAGGGAGAAGGCGACACGTTTTACAAGAAATTGATTCACCGAGACGAGATACAACTGAAAGGTAAAAATAAAATAATTTCCTAATTCTGCTTGTCTTTTGTTTGCTTCTTCCCTTTCGGGGGTCCTACGGTACGACGGCGAGAGCTAACACAACCAGAGCCAGCTTTGCAGAAGGAGCAGCGACAACAGCCCAAGCAGCATCATGCATGGCGAAACAGACTGCGAAGGAAGCGGATCGACAAGGAGTTGATCGGCTCGCCAGCGGACTTTCAGTAAGTGGCAATATATTCTAGTAAATGACACGCTTCATTAACAATAATTCCAGACACAAAGGCCATATTGGATATACAGCTGAGCACGGCTTCAGCGTCCAAGGAGACAGTCGTGACATTATCGGTCAACTCAAGTCACTCGGCATTACTGCAGAAGAAATCGAACAGAACAAGGGGTTTATCCAAGAATACATGGCGACGCACGACAACCATCAGCAGCAACAGCGACAGCCCCCAGCAGCAGTTAAAGCACGACAGCAAAATCGACCTCGTGCACCCTCGTCGCCATTGCCGCCAACTCCTCAGTCCAACCTACCTCGAGAACAGCCACCATCTCCGAAGCCACCACAGCCGCAGCTGCAGCAAGGTAGAGGAGACGACTTGTTATGCTCTCCAGTTCATTCATTAACACAGCTTTCTATCTAGCTCGTCGGAGAGGCCCTCCACCACCACCACCTCCTCCTCCACCAAGACGACCACGCGCAGCTACACATTCAGTGGCACAGCAAGAGCGGACACCTCCTCCACCATTACCAGCTCGTAACAATCAACAAACACCTACTCTTGCAGTACCACCTCCAGCTGCTGCACCCGCAATGTCAACATCTGCTCCAGCCAATACTGGCGCACCAGGACCTCCTCCTCCACCACCATCACCTCCTCCTCCTCCTTCTGCACCGCCACCGCCAGATGAGAACATGCAGTTGCCGCCAGAGACAGGCACAGGCGGACGCGCTGATTTAATGGCATCCATCCGAGCAGCAGGCGGGTTTGGCCAGTTGAAACAAGGCGGTCAGTTACGCAATGCTCCAGAGCAGCATGCTCCTACTACGCCAGCTTCTACTGCATCAGGACCAGCAACAGCAGCAAGCAGCAAACCTGATCTGGCATCCAGTTTAGCAGCTGCAATACACCAGCGTAAACAAGCCATGGGAAGTGATGACGACGGTTTTAGTGATGACGATGATGATGATGAATGGGCCTAACGGGATTTTTAAAGTTCCCAAGGGTCCTACCCATTCTGTGCCACGGTTACACAGAATACCCAAAACTGGATATAGCGGACATAAAAATAGCTTTAAACTTTTTGGAACGTGGGTTTGGTCGAGCCAACCAACAAAGTTTAAGTTTGTCGTCATCCTCATCGTCCAGGGTTGGTTCTTATTTTGTGTATATAACATTTGTATATACCAAATCGACTGACTTTATGTCTAGAATACAAAAAGCAACGTGACAAAAAGACAGCTCGTTTATCGTTCTTCTACACCAAAGATTGAAAGAAAACCAAAAGTAGTTAGCATTAGAGTTAAATTTAGTATCATATGTATGCTATTTAGCACATATCAGCTCGCCGAGACAAATAATAGAATGATCATCACACTCTATGAATAAGATCACACTGACAGGAAAAAGCATCTGCGGAAGCAGAATGTCATGTGCAATTAGGGTGTAGCAGCAGCCTTCTGATAATGGTTCGAATGACTCTGGTGGCTGGGGGAGACCAAGAAGACGAGTATTCATAAAAATAAAACCAGGATATTCGGTGGAAACGTGCTGTTGTCTATCGGAAATAGCAGCAGCAGCAGTAGCTTTGTAGTGTTATGTCACTCATTAGTTCGCTGTAATAGTAGACGCTTTTTTTATGTATACCCTCTCTATGTGGTAAAAAGAGGAATGTCTGATACGACATTTTGACGTTCTGAAACGTGTATATGCCAAACCAATAGTATGCATTTTGTGCAACTCGAAATTCTTCACTACACGACAATGCTCACGTCGGGAGGCGTATACGGCCCTTTGATCTCGTTTTTTTGTTCTATAAAGAAAAACGAAAATGAAGCGATTGACGCCTACACCGACCCCTTCTGTCAGTAATTTAAGCTTTCGAAGCAATACAAGCCGGAACAGCAATTACGAAGAAAATCGATTCGCTGCGTCGAAAGAAGAATGTCATGCACGGGCAGAACGCACAGTAGACGAATGGTCTGAATGTCTCAAGGTACTTTTAGTTCAATCGTTTTTTCAAAAAACAGGCATTCCAGTCAAAGACAGAAACACGCTCAAAAAAATAACACATACACTGTCTTAGATGATGCTCAGATATAGCGATCCTTCGGACGAGTTCAAATAAGACCCTAAAGCGATTCGTTCAGGCGGATTCACACGCCAAAAATACCCGACAGGCACTTGAGAAAACAAGCAAGGCGCTAGATCAGCTGCTGGAAAAGTAAGATTGTGTCTGTTCCGTAGCAACGAGCATCTAACAACGATGATCTCTCATGTTTATATATCCCACAACCCGTGATGTTAGGAAGCATGATATCTTGGCTACAACCAAGACCTTTGAGGAAATCCAAGACCTGTTAGAGCTTAAACAGGTTGTGAGAGAGAATTGGGCAAAGCAGCAACAACAACAACAACAACAACAACAACAACAACAATCACAGTAGTGAGGGTGTAGATGTATGAAATATTGCGCATATATTGCGTCTACAAATGGAAAAGGATCATGCATCGGCAGTATATGATTAGGGCAGCCCATGTTTGTGTGTAAACAAAAGTACGGGTCATCCTAAATAAAGGAACAACTGGACAACACAGTCATCATGAGACACCATTGATAAAAAAAATCGACTGTTGCTGATTCAATTATATTCTAAGCAGCCTCTGTCAAACCAAATGTAATCGATGTGAACTGATTAGTGAGGATCGTTGCTGTTATTGTGGCGTGTATACAAGTATGTTTGTTACTCCTCATAATCTGGAACTCTATCTTGAGCCATATACAAGGCGGGAGGTTGTGTGGGATATGTAGACAAGGTGGTAGTCGTGGAGGGAGGATATCCTTTTCGTTGTTTTATTGACACGTGCGTTATTAAAGAAGAAAGAAAGAAATGTGATTTGAACAAACGTTTCGCTTACTGGGGGGAAAGATAATGATAGGAAAGAAGAAGATGAATATACAAGTTGGGTTATGGAGTTAAAAAATTTACACAAAGGCGATTGCTGTTGATGATGATGGTAATATGGAAGCAGTGTTACTTATATTCGATAATGCAGACTTTAGTGAAGTTCGTCGTTTGTTGTTCCTTGCATCGGGTATCTGACAATCAGCCTTACGTTTCGTGCCGATCGTTCTTGAGGGCATTGAGATTGTCTTTGCATTTTCGTCGTTGTATTTGATATTATGCGTATTAGTATTGTTGTTGTTGTTAACGGATGACAGTGCGTTTCGATCCCGTTGGCGTTGGAACGCAGATGCAAGATCACCATGTGTCTGGATTTTAGTTGCAGATGACGACTGCTTTTGGCGATGATTAAAAACTTTGAATAGCTCCTTGGCTGTGATGGTTCGTTGTTGTTGTTGTTGTTGTTGTTGTGGTAGTGATGTCGGTGGTTTTGAAGGTGAAAGTGGAGAGAGTCGTTTTGGCGTCCGCAAGGGTCGTAAAGCATTGTCGTTGGATGCACGTAAGCCGCCGCTACTGGTGGGTTGTGATGCCTCTGGCTTGTGCTGAGACGCGGTGGATGACTGTTTGTTGTCGAAATGTGCCCATGGCTGATCGGTAATTTGAAAGGGAAAAGAGCAAGTCAATTTAATGTGAAAATTAAACTTTAAATAAGGGGGGGGGTTAAGGGAAACGTACCGGTATATTCTCTTTGTTACTGAGACTGTAGTCATGAGTTTGCTGTGGGTTTAGTGGAGTTCGTCGTTTGTTGGTCCTTGCATCGGGTATCTGACAATCAGTCTTACGTTTCGTGCCGATCGTTTTTAAGGGCATTGAGATGGTGCTTTTGTTGTTGTCGTTGGATGCACGTAAGCCGCCGCTACTGGTGGGTTGTGATGCTTCTGGCTTGTGCTGGGACGCGGTGGATGACTGTTTGTTGTCGAAATGTGCCCATGGCTGATCGGTAATTTGAAAGGGAAAAGAGCAAGTCAATTTGATGTGAAAATTAAACTTTAAATAAAGGAGGGGGGGTTAGGGAAACGTACCGGTATATTCTCTTTGTTACTGAGACTGTGGTCATGAGTTTGCTGTGGGTTGGCGCCAGATGATGCAGTGGTGTTGTTGCCCAGATAATCCAGCTTGTCCGCTTGGACATCGGCGGGAGGGGTATGTAGTGTGATGCGTCGCTTTACATTGTCGTCGTACACGTACTGGTAGAGGAACGCGTTGTCGGCTCGCTTAAAGAGATGCTCATAGTCAGGAACCTGTTTCATTTTCCCCTGGAAGCGAAGATGGCGCAACACCTAAGCAAGGCGAGTGAGTACATGGCCGTACATGTGCCTTATTTTTAAACTAGATTGCCAGTCTTACCGCATCGGTGGTTCTATACTTTTTCAGTAGCTTGTGGGCGCTCTTCAGACCAATGCCAGGCAGCGAGGCGAGGTAATCGCATCCTGAAAGAATGCACATGTGTCGGATTCTGGTCTGGTCCCACCCTTGGAGGTCAATCTCCTTTGCTGCCGACAGGTTTCCTTGCTGGATGCGGATGCCCTCGCCATACTGGTTCATCTTGAAGAGCACCGTGTGACAGCCAAAGACAAGCAGGTCCGAGTCTTCGGTGATCACCGCGTCGACTTTGTTGGTGTTGATGAGGTGCGTGAGCTGAGCATCGGCTTCGTAGGGCGCAACGATGTGCTTGATCTTTTTGGCATTCAACGCCTAAGTTAGAGGTAGATGGGATAAAGGAACGGTTGGGATTCACTCTTTTTTTTTTTTCTTCTGGGAGGTTTAAGGGGTGGAGAGAGAAGAGGGGGGGGTTGTGGGCTTGTTGAAATTATATACACAAAGCTGTTGTATTACCTTGACAACTTGCTGAATCATGTGTGGTGTTACATGGATGGAGTGCTGGAAACATTCCGTTGCTTCTCGCTGCTTGCCTTGCTTCAGTAGTTCTTTGCCCTTGGCCAGTGCTTCTGTTCGACGTCTGTGGGTTGATATCGATACGAAAGAGAGAGAGAGAAAGCAAGAGTATGTAAAAAAGTAATAAAGTATGACCAAAGTAGGTTAAATATATGCGCGCTCTACTGCAAACCCCGTTTCTTCTGGTTCTTTTGATGTTACCGGCGTCTCTCCTCAACCGTCGCGCCTTTGATCGGCAGTGCTTGGCCGTCAAACACAATGTATGGGACCACCTTGTAGAACTCCAGCAGACTCACTAGCCGCATAAAGTAGTCGATGTATCTAGTGGCGTGCACACACATGCAATCAGTAACCCTATCTATTGAGTGGCGTAGGAGCAGAAGGAGGAAGAGGAAGGGAATGGCGGTGACGGTTGTTGGAAGCTGTGTGTGGCTCAAAAGAAAAACACAACGGATGCTTACTTTGTCGTTGCTTCTTCTAACGCAAGTTCCATTGAGCAGGAGAACGCACCCTTGTGTAGCCACACGTTGCCATCGACAGCCACTACCTTGCCGGCGTATTCTTTAATGTGCATTGGCTCATGCACAGATTTGACAGTTTGTATGAGCCCCGAAATACCCATTGTTCAATTGTGTTGAAGAGGAAACAGTTCAGGTTGTGGAGTAGCGTGGAGGTGGGGATGGGGAAGGAGTTGTTAATAAACGTGGACAAGAGGGAAGAGGGGCGCGTATATTGAGGAAGCAACACGCTGCGGAAAATGGGTGTCTTTTTATGGGCAAAAGTTCATTTCCAAAAAGAACGCTGGCCTGGACCCCTACGGGTTCCAGGGTCCAAGTACAAAAAACCAAAACTGGCAAAGATAAGCTCCGTGCTCAACAAAGCGCAGAACAATGACAGACGACAGTAACACGATCACAACGCGCTTTATCACACTTTGGAATGCACTTTGCACCTTTCTTTTTTTTACATTTCTGTGGTCGCGTAGTTCTGCTCGCGAAATAATCGAAAGGAAAGAATTTGTTGGGAGGGTATGGACTCCAGCAACAACGGCGCTTAAGGCAAGCTGTTCTAATCTGAGAGAACCAGTTTAATGGTATCATATGTTTCGCTTGCCACGCCCCTTTCAACCCCTTGATTAACCGAGAATATGGTCGGCACAACTTTCATGTGCTCAGAAGCAAGGCTAAGATTATGCATGCTTGACTCTCGTACGAGCCGACCATCCTCATTTTTGTTTTTTTCCCACATACATCATACATCACCCACACATACGCCGACCACGTCTGATTGACTTTGAATCGCTACTGCTGAGGGAGGCAGTTGATAAAACGAGCAAATCGAACAACAGTATCAACCTGAAGAAGCAGCCTGTTTGGATAATAGTAGCTCTAGGATGACGCGCATACTATGCTGAAAACAGCCATGCTGCTCTATAATCTGACTTTGACAATTTATTTTAAGCTGCCCACATCCATCATTGCGGGCTTGGACGATCGGCAATCGCTGATTGCCGTGGGCATATACTCGTATAAGAGAGCGTTATTCATTTTCGTTACACACGCCACGACAGTTGATACAACAATGGCCGAGACTTTCATTGGATCCCATGAAGACGCTGGCTGCGGCGTTCAGCACATGTTTACTCCAAACAAAACCCAAACAAACAATTTATTGTTCAATATAAACAACATTGACCCGAACCCTGTACAGAGACCCTTTGATCATTGGCCTGACCTTTGCGCTATCCCAATCTAATACACGCCCAGTCATCCTGCTGATAAGATATTAACCAACTTGCATAACACTATCCGCTATCTCCCCCATTCCCCCATCCCCTTCTTTCCTGATACTTTTCCTTTTTTGGTTAATAATTCACCAATATAACTAGTAACAAGACAACCATTCCAAGTGCATCATCAGCTGTAAATAATCATCAAGAGCTCACAAACGACGTCATATCACGTCAGCCCATTCGGGTTATAGCCGTTCATTGCTCTACAGATGTTGTTTACATGAACTGGATCATTCGAGTATAATGTTTCCGTGCTTTATGGGGCATACTAGTGTGTCTCAAAATCTGGAGATATCTGGAGAGCTCCAATATCTGCAGGAAAAGATATCTCTAGAGTTTGGAAATCCACAAAAAACGCGCTTGTTTAGAGCGTTTTATAACTTGAACTGGATATATGTTTTTATAAGTATTACGATACAGTAATTGAGAAGCTTAATATAAAAGAAGAGACTCCATTTTCATTTCAAGCTACTATTGTCCCTAGCTTTATCACATTGTACTACACTTCGCTTCACTATTTATTTAACGCCTGCCATTACAGCTTTAACTTCAAAACAATGCCTCCTACAAGGAGTTTTGCCGAATCTACGAAATTTTTTATCAAGGGGTCGGAGGATGCCTATAAACGTTTCTTCATCCTTTTCGTTATTGCCACTTATGCTGCAACCTTCTTCTATTTTTACTTCGTTATCGTCGTCGATGTGTGGAGTAGTAGACAGCGTAAAATGCGATACCCCGTAACACGGTCCGAGCTTCCAAATCGCTACGAAGATTCGCTTGCACGCATTACGTTAGCCAACCGGGTTGACCGACAGTTTATTGGTTGCTGTGGATGCACTGTTGCCGCTTTCGATCGCCTGCATCGCCGGTTCGTGCGCTTTTATCTGGCTTTAAAGCAGCGTGGTCGTAAACGGTTTTTACCAAGTGAAGCCGTCTTGGCTCTCACTCTGACCTGGCTTCACACATACAACAGACAGGACACAACCGGTTCCCTCTATGGTGTTGTGCCAGCTACTACCTCGAGAGCAAGGAATCTTGGTCTAGAGACGCTGTACAAGGTCTTCTCAAATGAGAACGACAGGCGATGGCGAATTCGTTGGTCATCACAGCAAGAAATGGCTCGATTTGCATCAATCATACAGCATGTCGAACTATCGTTGCAACGTGTATTCGGTTTCGTGGATGGACTCAACCTAAGAATCGAGAATCCAGGCGAAAACAATATTCAAGACGCGTACTACAATGGATGGCTGTCTGACTGTTATGTAGCACAGGACATTGTTTTCACGCCGAATGGTCGCATATGCTGGATCAAGTAGGTGTCATGCTAATTTACTTTTACTTCATGTCACATTGCTATCTAGTATGAATGGATCACTGACAATTGAGTTTAACTTAGCTACAACTGCCCTGGATCATCGCATGATTCTAATATTACCGAGCCACTCCTATCTACAGTTCTTCGAGAACAAACGCCTGCAGGCTACCGGCTTCTTGCTGATTGTGCTTCCCGCGATCTGCTGCCATGTCACTGCCAAGATTTTTAAGGTTCCGAAGAAGAACAGCCGCGAGTACGACAGAAACCAGTGCCGTTGGTATGGTGTTATTACAAGAAACCGACAAGCCATTAAATGGGGAATGCGATCAATTCAGTCATCCTATCAGAGGTTATATCTTACCTCTTAGTACAGATGCCACCCAACGTCGAATGATTTTATATGTAGTATTCAAATTACATAATTACCGAGTTTCAGAAGTACAACTAAGTCAAATTAGACGCGTTTACCAAGAAGCTTGG
The DNA here is from genome assembly GCF_025766255.1 of Zychaea mexicana. Taxonomy (NCBI): domain Eukaryota; kingdom Fungi; phylum Mucoromycota; class Mucoromycetes; order Mucorales; family Lichtheimiaceae; genus Zychaea; species Zychaea mexicana. Next base: position 138,693 of record NW_026516723.1, on the reverse strand, counting down.
AGCGAATCAAACGAATAAAGTGAGTAAACATGTTTATTCGGTATAAAATACTTTTTGGAAGACCTTTCTTTTATCCCTGCAGGATAAACTTTATTTTTCTTGTGTGACCATGTTTATCCTATCCGGCATAAACATTTTGGAAGTCATCCGATAGCGTCACAGGTATATAGTATGGGCGCAAACTGAAGTGAAATGCCCCTTTGGAAAAGAACAGCGCTTCTATCTACATTGAACACCCAAGTTTTTGATCTCCATGTGGTTTGCTGGGGAAGGTTCGATCGATGTTTTGCAAGTAAGTTCCGCTATTTGACGCGCCAATAAATGTCCCAGTTTCTAATCCAATCCGACGCTTCAGTTGCTTTTACTTCGTTCAGAACTTGCTGAAGTTTTTAGATCAGTCTTACATTTATGTTGAAAGTTTTATCATGGTGTACTTGTATTGGGTTTACTTTTAAGCTTTCGTATTGATCCACTTACTTGGGGGTTGATCCTGGCCTTGGGAAGCTTTAAAAGAAAGGCAGGAGATTGCGTTCAATGCTGAGAAGGGTGAATAGTTTTCCACGCTTAACTGACAATCCATAAGAGGCATGTATTAGTCTGCATTACACATTCACTATCAGCATCTAAATGTGCTTCTGATCGTTCGTTTGATAGGCGTAGCGCCTTCTCGGTATGATAAGGCAAAGTCACTAATATTATATGGACCATGCAATTTTTACTTCAGACATGCTTCATATACCATTTTGCTGTAAAAAAGTTAGAGCCGGTTTCACGAGTGACATACTAGTAGCTCGCTTCATGAACAGCCAGTATTCACAATTTTTCTTCGATCCATTTACGTGTTTCAGCGGGGAGTTGTGAGCGAGTAGCATTGGTTATCTCGGTAGGGTCATGGTGTTGATGTTGCCAGTGATATACAAGTTTGATTTTGCCTGAGAATAAGTATTGAATACGATATCGAGCACGACAATTTACTTCAATAGATGGTTTTGCAAGTCGACGTTTTTTTATGGGAGCAGTTTCAGTTGAGTCTATAGGCAGAGCAGGGACAGCTGGAGCCAATGTTTCTCTTGAGTGATCACAAAAAAAAGTTAATTCTACGGTCAACTGTCCGAGGACGGCCGGCATTGTTTCGGCTTGCATCTGATGCCTTGTGTACGGAGATGTACTTGTTGTTGGTGATGAAGTTGGCATGCTGCTTGGGGTTTTCTTTAACCCACTCGTCAAGTTGTTGATAGTTGTCAAAAGTCTCTGTAACTACTTCGGTCGGGTAGCTGGGAAAGACACGGACAAGGTATCCAAGGCTATCAGATGCAGAGGCCATTGTTGTAGGTGAGCAATTGACAAAACAACAAAGGTACAGTTGCGACGCGTCGCTGTGGGAACTTGAAAACTTCTCTGAAGTAATTTTTCTTGATGAATAACGAAACCAGCGCGACTGTGTTGCTGAGTGAAAGAGAAAACCAGTAGTTGACTGTAAAACATGGCACACAAAGTTCCTTCACTCGATCGGTATATATCCCACCATGAACTCTTCCTCAATATATGAGCACACTGTGAGCCAACAAATATCAAGACCAATAACAAGTGCTTTGAAAAAAAAAAAGAGTTTTATTAAACAAAAAAAGCAAACAAAACCGATCAACGGCGACCGGCAAAAGGACACAATGAGATAAATGGATCCTCCTCCTCGTCTTCGTCTTCACTGTCGTCGATGCAGACGGCGCGGATTCCCGTCTCTACGTAGAGCTTAGCCAGTTTCGCCTGAAGCTCTTTAAAAGAAAAAGCAACTAGGAGTTAGAACAAAATGACAAGGCTGCAGACTAATAGTGTGTTAAAATGACAGTATACCTTCGCTGAGACGGGCATTTATGTAAGCAGCGGCAATCCGCTGCTCGCGCTCCGACAGCGCATCAAAGGCTTTCCAAAAGCCACTAGAGATTTCCCAGGCCAAAGCAGTGCTGCCTATATATTTTGGGGGCAATAAAGAACAAGGTGATGATTAGTATACATCTTCATAATATGTGAGACTAGACTATAATGTAAATCAAATCGAATAAGAACATACCATATTGGCAGACGTCCAAGAAGATATCCAATGGGTTAAAATCATCTTGACGCAGCGAGGAAAGTTGGACCAGAGTTCGTGAGCAATGGCGCGACCAGAGGAGAAGTGGCTGATGGCGGTGTTGTGCATCTGAAAGTAAAGAGCGAGAATGTTAAAGTGAAGAGTGAGAATGATTGAAGAGAACACATTCTTGAAGCTACCTTTATATAATAAATGTCCTACTACTTTTTTAGGTGACGATGAGTCAGTTTTTATTTGCCTACACGTATCGGGGAGTGAAAGAGATATAGACAAGAAAAAAGGGGAAAGCGGAAAATGCAGGAAGAACGGATATTTATGAAGTAGAAATTTGCGAGGACGACGGAAGCGGCTGGAAGGAACCGTAGTGGTATGATACAAGTTTCGCACACAGCCCGCCACTGTCATCGACACGTGGGACTGCTACTTATTTTAGAGGTCGACCAACCTCCCTACATGACCGCTCTCAACGAATGTGCCTCCATTGACGTTCCCGACCGTCTCTCCGCTGTAACGCATAACGGTCAAGTGTCCGCACCACACTTACTTCGTCGAGGCACTGAAGAGTTCTTCGACATGTCTGCTCATCCAATAAAAGACGTGGAGCTCTTTACTGCTGCTCGTGACTTTTATAAAATTGGGATATTGGTATTGGAATGCTCCCTCACCGAGAGAAGGGGCGTCTCCTGTACGAAATGACCTTTCCAAACGAGGAAACGTGTGCTCTTGTGTATCAAAGTGGTGTCACCGCTGGGACTTAACACCCTTGAACTCGCAAAGATCCCAAACGTTTAAATTGAAAAAGCGACTAAAAAGTTTGATGATGGATCGTGTCTCCCGGCGAAAGATTTAAAGGAATCGCTTCGTGCGTCGCTGTCACCTTTTGGTACGGTTATCCAACTTGGCTTGTACCGTGCCGCTGCTGGATGGTTTCAAGGATACGGGTACGCGGTGCTCCAAAAGGGCGAGGATGATGAATCCTTATCCGCCTTAAAGCATCGCCTTGAATTTGGACAAATCGGCTCCACCATGCGTGATTTCTATGCCACGTGGAAGGACATGGGCTCCTACTACCGGTACTGTCACAACGACGATCACGACATCGCGGACTAACCTACTCATCCCAAACAAGGTTGCTGGAACTGCTTTCAACACGGTCACATCGCTAGGGACTGCCCGCACTCCAACAGTGATAATCGACACCGCAAATCAGCCAAGAAATCCGCTAATCAAGCAAGCGCCTCCTCACGTCATGCATTAAAAAATCCAACAACAGACAGTGGGACCGAAAGTTCCAGTGAAAAAGTCCACAGCATCTTCTACAGATGACCAAAAAATGACGCCAGGCGATCACCGTCTACTGCCAGGCCTCTAGAGGATGAGACGCGATCGTCGTAAACCAACCATCAATTTATTCAATATGATGAAAGTCAACATTGGCACACTAAATGCTCGGCACCTTTCGAAAGTTGGCGAGCCAGACAAACAATCATTCTACATCAAAGACCTTACACAACAATCTTTACACATCTTGGCACTACAAGACACTTGTCTGCCCACCATTATTCCCGATCCGATATTACATTCTCAACTACACAACTATGACAGCATATGGAGTCCCTACTGCGGCTTGATCAGCTTCACACCTTACATTCGGTTTGAACCCTTCATCTCCTTGCGAGACGGAAGAGAGCTCTGGGCCAAAGTCGTACATTCTAACCATGATTTTGCCCCGTTCTATATCCTTAACATCTATGCACCAACACCACGCGGCGAGAGGTTCTCCTTTTTCCGTGATATGCTTCCAATCATGTCAGCACAACCTGATATCTCAACAATATTGGAACAGGCTATGTATTGTACTTGGCGACTTTAATCATTCATACGATCGTGTGCATTCATCTTATGCCAGTGCTCCCACTGAATGGCGCGCATTCTTAGGCGAGCATATTATTAATATGATGACACCAGATGATCCACGGCAGCGCTACATCCCAACTTTCCAATCTTCAACAGCTTCTTCTGCTATCGACTACGTTTTCATGTCTATTTCACTTAGCAGCATCAGAATTTAACCTGAAACTCTCTTTCTCAACCCGCATGGACGAATTATTGCTTGGTGTCTTTCGCTTTGCGTTGCCCTCGAGCCTCTGCTGGTGGGCACGATATCTGTCGCGCAAACCCCCTTCTGGCGAAGTCAGCAATCTTCAAACAAAAGCTGCATCAAGATTTAACTAATGCACACGAAAGAATCGCCGTCCACCAACCCCCAGGAAACTTGGGACCTGGTCAAAGAAGTAATGCAAACGTCGTGCCGACAGCATGGTCGATACAAAGCTTCACGTCGCAAACGTCTCGAAAAGCACTGACATCGGCTCAGAAATAAAAAGCTACGTGCACAGAAACTTACTGGCTTCGTACCGGATCGATTAGCTTCTGTATGCACTCAGCTTGCTGAATACCAAACAGAAATGGCTTATATACAATCTCTCAAAGCTGGTGTCCGCTGGAGAGAACACGGAGAAAAATCAGTGGGCTACATCAAACGGACTCATCAACAACGCCAAGCGCAACGTGCTATCGTCGAACCACAACATCCTGACACTGGTACGCTGGAGAACTCGCTTTATCATATGCACGAAGCAGCATGCACTTTCTACCGCAATCTTTATACTTCAGCATCGATTGATGATTCTGCCGTCGACGACCTCTAGGATCATATTTGGCACCATTCTATGCTCGCTCCACACTTCTTCAACTCGCCACTACTGGTTTGCCCGCTTACAATCTACCATTGCTCAAGTGACCCAAGTTCCTTCATATCCCGTCTTGTCGCCTTCACGTTGGCGCCTCTTCTGGCGTTCCCGGATTTCACCCGCTTCACGTACCATCTGGTGGCGCCTATTGCACAATATGAGATGAAGATGAAGAGCAAGCTCTTACCACACTATCTAGATCCCTACTTATTTGAGCACTCAGAGTAAGTGTAGAGCTATCTTATCATTCCAGTGGTTTGTTTCTAACTATACTTATAAAGAAATTTTGCTATGCGCGAGAGTAAATACGTTCCATCATACTCTCATATTACTGCTCGGAATGATCACACTTCCACAATTCAGTAAAACCTGGCGGTATTACTGCAGGCAATAGTAGCGACGTTCAGCATTTACACTTGTACCAGTAAAGCCGAATAGTTCTAAATAACAGTGATGATAGTATTAGCAGTTTACAAATCATACACTTGACTGCGTACACGAAATCTTCATGTACTTTGATATAATAATACATAAAATAATTCAATGTTGCAGCAGCAGTTCACATTATAGTTTTGCTACAAAATCGCATCGTGTCATACGGATGTACTGATACAAAACCCTTATGTCCACCCCATTTTATCAAAGACTCCTTTGAAAAGTTCAAACTCAAAAAAATTCAGAGCCACAGCATGTGGTGTGTGAGTGCTTAAAGCAGCACTTTTATTTACAAACCTGAAAAAAGGATTAATCACCATCAACAATCAGTACATAATCATCAAGAAAAGGTATAGCTCGAAATGTCATTGAATAGAACTGAGAACTGGCCAAATAGTACTAACATCAGACACTTGACAAAAATCAAAACTGAAGGGAAAACACAGCAACAAAGTACTGAGGAGACTTGGCGCCATGCACTTATCTTTAATGATTGTGTATGTCTTTTCTTGATAATTATGTACTGATTGTTGATGACGATTAATCCTTTTTTTCAGTCTTGTATATAAAGGTGCTGCTTAAAGCACTCACACTCACACACTACATGCTGTGGCTCTGAAATTTTCAGGGGAGTTTTTGATAAAATGGGGTGGATACAAGGGTTTTGCTGCACATAGGACGAAAAATCCGATTCCTTGCGTCTACTTGCATTTCACAAGCTCTTTTCTTTTGCACTGCAGGTGGGTTTATAACTTCACACCTACTCTGTTTGAGGTCCTTTTTCTTGCTTGAAGTTTTTATAAGTGTGGTGCTCGCTTCCCTATATATCAGATTGGTGCGCTCAAGAATCAGCTGAGATTAACATTATCTTATATCAACTGGGCAGCGCTAGAACTTTTTCTAACGTGTGCGTTGTATGGGCTGTCGTTTTCGTCGCACTCATTGATAAACTCGAGGTATACACTCCGAAACTCAAATGGACTTTAGGCCTTCGGAGCCGTACATAACTGCTCGTGTTGGGAATTATGAAACAATGCTCACCAAGGAATATCCATTTCTCCATAAACAAGTGATCGATATTGTTTCTTTGTATCGACTTCTAGATTCGTCATTCTTCTCACACTCTTGTTTGTACTGTATAGGGAACATAATATCGACAGATTTAAAATCTAGGCATAAGAACCAGCAGCACTTCTATTATCGAAAGTACTCAAATAGATTCCTGTCGTTGATAGTCTTAAATTTCTACGATTGGCTTTTTCTGTTCTATTTATAACCTCCATTTGCCTATAAGACACTCATCGGGGCTTCTGCTATACTACCTACAACGATTTGTATATACAGCATGCATTGTCAGTATATAGGTACTTTTGATTCTCTTATATCGTTGAGCCTGAGTAGACGTCAATCAAATATCTTTGGGGACTCTTCTTTTTATTAAAAAAAAAGTGAGATAACGGGGAAGATCTGAAGAACAATACAGAGTATATTTTTTAAAAACGACAGAATGAACGAGTTTCTTTGGAATTCTGGGTAGATTACAACTACATCGCTTGGATGCCGTGACCCATCGTGAGAAGACAAGGAAGGAAAATAAAGACTTCCGTTTAATCCAGTAAAGTTTTGAGTCGATAACAACGTATTACATGCACATGTCATGCGTATCTATCAATGTCTAATTCTTGGGTGCTGATAACGAGCATGTACTTATTCCAGATAACATGTTCTTTCTATCAATTGAAAAAAAAAACTCATCGACGTCCTAATGGAATGTCTTACTTGTATCTATAAGCTCGCATCCTCTTTAACGTTCTGCCAATCACTACTTGGTGCACTATCAATGGAAATGAAGCAAATGATACTGAGTGAACTAAAATACTTATGTGTATAATGAAAACTGCTTTCGTATATGTGCGGGCGATAACATGCATCTCACAAACAAGACGCGAAGAAGCACGAGCCCTCGTGAGTTACTCATAGAATGGGCTGAGCATATCAGAGGAGAAGAAGGTTGCTAACTTACAGTGCCCAACTTACCCGGAGTAAAGTGGGAGAAACTGCAACCATTTTTTATGCGAATAAACCATGGTATTGATGTTATACTACAAGAGAGGACCGCTTTTATTACAGTATCCATGTAGCCTTCTTGACGATAAAGGAACTCTCTTTTTCGCTTGTTGTACAGCATTTTTCTGGAGTAACCTTATTAAGATGTGAAAGATCGGGATATCAAAGCAATAAGAGGAGGACGGAGTGAAAATATCCCTATTTAGCATGACAACCCGAAGAAAGGGACGGCGTAACTATTCTGGTAAGCAATCTTACAGAAAGTCCCCGTTCCATTATCGCTACTGTATAAGACCCTTTCTTAACAGCAACGCCGTTAGTTGACGATGTCGACATATAGATACAAAAAGGCATTAACGTGGAGAAAGTCCATCATCACATGGTTATGTGAAATGAAAACATAAAAGCAAATCATACACCGCGGTTAGGTACCTAGGAGAGTCATGATATACAGAGCCAGCCATACACAACAGATTGGCAAAGTATTTTCCGACTGAAAGTGGAATATTGCATTACATAATAAAGCGTAAATGGAGGTGTAGACTTCAAGAAGCAGATGGTGATGAAGCAAAAAAAAGGCATATCTCTTGCGTGTGTACAAGGATTAATTGAGGTATCAAGAGTAAATGAAACGTCTATAAATCGAAAGCTTTTCCTTTTTTCGAAATATGCGCGCAAATTGTTTGTGCTCGTGGGGCAAGAGCATAAAACATTGGTTCATTTTGCTTCCTCCCTCTCTGGGACACCATTGTCCATCATATGAAAGGCTCAGACAGTTTGCACGTATACCCGGTACAATTCATCTCAATTTACGATAAAGGAAAGTAATCTTGCATATACCACCCATGATATATAGTATATAGCGACGTTAGGTTATAACGAGTTTTCATTTTACTAAATACGTACAGGCTTCCGAGTGCAGCGAGATAAAGAGTCGTGGAGTTACCAAAGGAAGTTGGGTACTATGTACTTTCAGGGTCCTGCTGGTACGCATGTGTCCGTCGAATGCATGCCTCACCCTGCAGCAGCAAGCGTATATGCAGCAGCTAACAGTCTTTTATGTACACGTATGGTATACGATAATTTGAATATGTGCTGCACGCACAGTACTGAAGAAGAGTACACTTCATGCTTGGCAACATGCTCATAAATTATCCAGGGTTACCCTCCGGCGACAACCGAACCCTGAGCTGGCACTTGATGGACAGCTGGGAGAGCAGAGAAAGATCTCAGGGACGACGGAATGCGTGACCAAGAAAGCTCAAAGTTACCTAATTCGTTTGGCACAACCTGGAATAACGCTCAGTTGCACAACCTGGAATAATCGGTGTAACGCAAGTCTTGGGACCCGGTCCTCTTATCTCGTTGTTTAATTTTTCGAGAACACTCTCACAGCCAGAAGCTCAATCATTAGACACACCATACCTTTGCAAACCAAACCTTTTATCACCGTGCATGTCCAATCAAATCGTGTGGTTGATGCTTTTTTGTTGACGCATGTCGAACATGTTTGGAATGTCGTACCTATGAGAATTGTAAAATTGTTTAAATACGCATTGGTTCACACACTAAATTCTCTTTCATTTTCTCGCATCTTGGCTGTAGCTTGCAAATCTAGACAACAACAACAACAACAACCAAAGCTGCAATAAGACACACTCCTCTTTAACCTTCATCTTTAATTCAGCAGCTTGTAACAAAGCTTTAACAGCAAAAAGTGCAATCGCTCGGGTGAGTAGGCAAAGCAAGAACAACGGCAACTACAGCCAAAGAATGATAGCAAATACACCAGAGAAAGACGGTGCTCCTCAACATCAGCCACACGATATCGTTGATACTGGCGCTACAACTTCGACAACGATGGCAGAGTACGCTGTTACAGGAAGATCATCCAAGGCCAGTAGTAGCAGTCTTCGTGAATCCATTGATTATAAAAAGAATCACGATTTAAACCAGCATAGCATTGGCATAAGCGAGTACGAGACCGACGAGAAAGTGGCCACAGAAGAATATGAACCAGAGGAAGGCAAAACAAGAAAGAAGTTCAGTTACTCCCAGTTTTATAACCGTCATATCCGGTGGTTTCAGTACGTTTCTTTAATGCTTTCCTGATGTTTTTTGACTCAAACTGATATCATACGTACGTATTAAACTGATGCAGCATATTTTACTCTTTGTTTAAAATTATAGTCTCGGCATGTTCCTCATCTTCACTGGTTATCTTGCTGCTGCATTTGCATTGCAAGTGCCAAAGGGTTACGATCAAGAAAACCTGGTTCTCGGGTTGATTTATGCCTTCTTTACTCTGTACATCATATTCCAGCATATTCCTATCAGCATCATTGTCGACCCATTCCTCAAGGCTGTCGCTTTTGTCGGAAAGCCTGTCATGCGACTTAGTCGACGGATCCGAGGAGCACTTTACGCTGGTAGTGTCATGGCTCTCATCATTGTGGTCGTTTTTGCCATGCCCGAGACCGAAAACTCGAATCGACTCCAGCGACTGATTGGTCTTGTTGGATTGGTTTTTTTCCTTGGCGGTACTTTTGCTTCTTCCAAGGTAGACTCTCAAATATTTTACTTTCATCTTACAGTTGTTCTGATCGACTGATTGAGGGGTAAATGAATGAATGAACATACGATTTAACATGGCTCGTATTCAGCATCGTAGTCAGATCAACTGGAATACCGTCTCTGGAGGCATTTTGCTTCAATTTCTTTTAGGGTTGTTCGTGTTTAAGTCCTCGGCTGGTCATGATCTGTTCCAATGGCTTGCCGAGTTTGCCGAAGGCTTCTTGAGCAAAGCATGGCATGGTACATCGTTTGTCTTTGGTGAAGACGTTGCCAATTCTGGCATTTTCTTCATGAGCGTCGTGCCCACTGTCATCTTCTTTGCTGCTGTTGTCCAAATGCTCTACTATATCAATGCTTTGCCATGGCTTTTGTCGCACGCTGCTCGAATATTTATCAAAGTCTTGGGTGTTTCAGGAGCTGAAGCAGTTGTTGCTATTGGATCGGTAATTACATTGTTTTTCATTTGGCTTCTTTTCATCTTCATGTCAGAGTACTATGGCACCAAATTTAATGTAATATACAACTAGTGCTTCCTTGGTCAAACAGAGGCGCCTCTGTTGGTCAGACCTGTTTTTCCAAGTATGACCAAGTCCGAGATCCACCAAGCCATGACATGCGGATTTGCCACAATCTCTGGTAGTGTCTTGTTCGCCTATATTGCCATGGGCGTATCAGGTCAAGCTCTGATCACCTCGTCCATCATGTCGATCCCATGTTCCCTCGCTGTTTCTAAACTGCGCTATCCGGAAGTTGAAGAGTCTGTTACAAAGAAAGCTGACAGCAAAATTGTTGTTGAAGGCGATACCGAGTCGTACAACTTGCTTCATGCAGCTAGCACGGGTGCTGGTCTTGGTATCAAAATTTCTTTGTTGATCGTTGCCAACCTAATTGCCATCCTTGCTCTGCTGTATGCTTTTAACGCTTTTTTGACCTGGGCCGGTAACTTTTTGACGATTCAAAACCTTACTTTGGATCTCGTCACCGGATATGTGTTTGTGCCCCTTGCTTGGTTGATTGGTGCCGACAATGCCGATCTGGTACCTGTCGGTCGCTTGATGGCACTCAAAATATGGGCAAACGAGTTTGTCGCTTATAATGAAATGCAGACCGTCTATCTTGATGTGATATCATACCGATCGCAACTCGTAGCAACTTATGCGCTCTGTGGCTTTGCTAATTTTAGTTCGAGTAAGTCATAAGGAAAAAAAAGCGTGGTGGCAATTGGGCTAATGAATTTGTATAATAGTTGGTATTCAGCTGGGTGGTCTTGGTGCCATCGCTCCCAAGCGAACTGGTGAAATTGCCGAGTTGGCTATCTCTTCCTTGATCTGCGGTAGTATCTGCACATGGGTTTCAGCTTGCTTTGCAGGCATGCTTTTGTAAAACATAACGGTACCTCCTAATGCATATGTTTCCTTCCTCCTTATCTTTCCGTACATATAGCTCATTATGTATAGCAAAATGCAATACAATATAATTTTTTTGTAAGAGTAATAAATATATTAAAGTAATAATTTGTAGCCATGAAAATCTTATCATAAGCAGCACAGCCATAAAAAAGTGTCGACCAACTGTGCTACATTTTGGCTAGTCATTTCAATAACATACAGTAATGTATACATGGTTACACATGGAGGCTTACCGGTAAACAGCAAACTTGCAAACTCGTAAACACAGTTACTTTCATTACGCTACTAGGTTTTCGAGCAAAGAAACATCTACATGTGTGCAGTGCAACCCTGTCAGTTCGAATTTCCTGAAAGATACCAGTTACTACCTAAGATCACGCGCACAGTAACAGAAGACAGGTTACAGCAGGTTCACCTTAAGAAATCGGTTGTTTGGGAGAAAAGTGTCATGCTACAATAGGAGTAAATGCTGCCGCAGCGGAATACAAAGCGACCCGGGAAGCAACAGCAAAACAACGAGCAACACAAGAAACATCAAGAGAGGATATGAAATAGAAGAAGCTCGTGGAATGGAGTAGAGAGGAGCAAGGACTTACCATCGTGGATCAACTCATTTCCAGACATATTGCTCGTTAAAAGAAGCTATTCCATTTTCTCGTACACTTGCAAGCACTTGATTTTGAAAGATCTGCGACCGTTGCATAATCCACCCCTATTATCGGCATGTCCATAGTAATGCTCGTATTTACACGAATACAACAGCAACAGCAGAAATGCTTCTGAAATACCATTTTCTATTAAACCGTTCGATAACCAAAATTTGGTTGCCAAACAAGTCCTTTAATTTAACTAACTTGTGATCCTTCACAAATTACGCCTCCATTTTTCTTCGTTCTCCTCCTCTTTTCTCCTTCCATTCTAAAAGATCCCGTTGTACTCGATCATCATCCCGCTTCGTACCAATATTCAATACATATGCATCATCTTCGTGAGACTTATTCTACTAAAAAAAATTATAATGGATGGTAAAAATTGGAAAAAATGTATTTACAGTAGTAGTATGCGAGAGAATTACATGGTGCTTATTTTAGTTTAGTTTTCGATCACGTAGTCGCGCTTGGCCAAATCGGCTTCGTATGCCTCCAAGACGACTTTGCACAGATCGTTCAAGCTATCGAGACCGGTTGTCAGGGCATCAACAGCTGTGGTTTTGTCTGTATATTCCATATTATATGTTAGTTTCCAATCATCCTTTTGCCCCGTCACAAACCTCTCACATTATATATTATCCTCTTCTCCAAACAAAACTTTCAATACGTAACTGGTTGTTTGGACACGCATATGCATTTTCGCTTCTGATGGATGAGGAATCGAGTAACCGCAAAAGTCGACTTCCGGGCTATGCAAAAGGGATGCATTTTACAGTCAGTAAAAATAAAAAGAAGAGAGCTTGCACAAGCATTAAAAAGAGAGAAAGAAGCCTACTTTTTGTTAATCATGTGTCGAAGCGAGTTGCCTAAGGTGTGATCTTCTTCTTTAAAGCTAAATGTCATTGCCGTTTTCTCATTATCTGCGCCAGCAACCTAACAAATCATACATTTTAGCTTTAAGCGCTCGAAGGAATCCCAAGTATAAGCGACGCCGAAAAAAGAAAGGAAATAAACTTACAATGTCGAGTTTATCGATGGGACCAAATTCGCTTTCAGCGTCAGAGGCTTCGGCCATTTCCTCGTCAGCAAGGGTATCTTCGTGTTGGCTGCTGGTTGACATGGCGTCTTCGTTTGCTGACATTGTGTATATTCGATTCTTTTTTCCAAGCAGGAAAAGCGCAAAGTGTGTTGCAGTAGTAGTAAAAGTCGGATTTGCCATTCATCGATCTTCGTGACGGCTTATATTATTCTGGGTGGCTTGATAGGAACATGGTAGTACATTGCATGCAAGTAGAACTCGAAACAGAGAAAATGCGCAAATACATATACTTAGGATAATATCTTACATACAAAGCATTGCTTAATTCATTACTAAAGCGTTATTTCCGTGTAAGCTTTTGGTTGCTATAGTACTACTTTTGGCTGCTATGAGGACCATTGCTATAGTTTGAATTTGTTGGTTGCTATGGAGACGAGTCACTAAAGCCTTTTTCGTCATATAGAGTCGATCGGATCTGCCCAAATAGCAATTGATGGAGCATGTCTTGGGCTAGTACGAGTATGTGTATAGCAGTTATACTCTAATTATCGTCAACCTTTTGGCGGTCCCACAACTTGCTTGACCCAGTTATTATCCTGAAGGTTAGCGGAACGAACAATTTTTCGTGCTCATGCTGAATTCTGGATGTCGATTTCGATCGGCCGCTTTATGTCAGATTTTATAGACAATAAGCGTCACGGAGCCAGAAACGATTATTAGGTCGTGATTTTAAAGACTGGCGTTGACACAGCTTCCTTCATTGGAGGTCAATGATATTTCAGTAAGAGAGTTGCGGGACAGTCATGTATTTTTTTTTTAAAATGAAAATGAGAAAGAGAATGAAGCACACATGTATATGGTTATTTTATTGGCTGCAGCGGCGAACGAAGCGTGCCTTGTATGGAGGAGGCAAAACGGCAATGCCACCATCTCGGCAATCATCGAGATCTGGAGTGATCCGTCCTCAGGTGGTAATAAGGTGCATTGAGCAAGTACCCGGGTTTAAACATTAAGCAATTGTACCTCGGCCTATAGGTAATGCATCATCACGTTAATAAACTATCAGTAGAGGCAACGAACATTATCGGTTCCCAAGTGTAGTAGTAGATATAGCGTACCAAATGGATGCCGGGACATACTCTTCTTCCCCAACCGAAATGAAAAGGGTCACGATCTTCGAGTTTACCATGAGTAGCGGACTCGATGGTTTGGAATCTTTCAGGGATAAAGCTTTCTGGATCTGGATACACCTTTGGGAAACACTCGTCCGTTTATATAGCAATTGAAATATTCTGCTTTTTTGTAACTTACAAGTATAGGCAAGAAAGAATACGAAGCGTAAAGTCATTATCGTTTTACCTGCAGCGACTATTAGATCAGCATCATCGAGTCCCAGCTCTTGCTTTCGCTCGTGTAAATGTTTGAATACACACTCCTGATCACCATCATTCGCTTGTTGCAACAAACTTTTAAATAAAGGTTCACGTTTCCCTTCAATATATTTCTTGAACGAATTGGCTCGGCCGAACAAGGCATCGACAAACTTGAGAATTGTAAAGAATAATGCCCCCAATTCTTGAACACTGCTCAATACCATAGGTACTTTCAAACCTATTTGCAGGTTATTTCGCAAGTGCAAGTGCAAATAAAAAAGTAATGTGATTGGTCAGAATATTCCTGTACAAAGAACCTGCATCTGCACCTGGGAACAGGTACAGATAACTTTCGCAAGTGCAGGTCGGCAACATTCCTATCCAAAAATCGCAACACGTGACACAAGTACGTTGTACGAATTCCCTAAGCAGTTAACGTGAGTCGATGAAGAAAGAAGAAAGCGCCAAGGAGCAGTTAGACGAGACCAGCTAGTATAAGTCTTGGACTGGATCTATTTAAAAGTTACACTGGAAAACCTTGCATTGAAAGACTAGAATATAACTTGCGGCACACTCAAAGTTGCAGATGTTTTCATGAAGTTTTATTGGTCAAAAAAAATTTCTTGCACTTGCACTTGCGAAAAAACCTGCAAATAGGTTTGAAAGTGCCTCATGCCTTCTTCAACAAGTTTAACAATTGTCAAGAAATAGCGGGTCTTGTTCTGAAACGCGTAAACCAAAGCTAATTTGTAAAACATAGTGAAGTTCGTTGAAGCAGAGAAAGTGGGTTTATGCCTTATCCTTTGGCGTTGCTAGTATCTATAACGAGATCGTCGACCAGAATGTTGGCCTCTTGTTGATGGATTGGGTTAAACTTGGCTACTGATTTTTGCGACAACACGGAAAGTGCAGCTGCAAACAAAATGCCTCTGATAAAAACGCCCATTTCAAGACTTACAAGAAGCCCGCAGTTCACATAACCACTTCCTATCTTACCTCTTTCCCAGGGAATAGTAATGTGAGCTGAACAACTGGAAAGTACGATTGGAGGAAACAGCACCATTGGTCACAAATAAATAGTGAAGAATATCTGGATCGCTGACCAGAATCCACGGTTGAACACCTATGTCATTCCGGAGTACTGACCCACATTCTGTACGTCACTCGTGAAACTTGTTTCCAGGAAGCCTGTCAGTACACAAAAGGTGCCCTATTTTTCACAAGTGCATGTAGGAGGATAGTGGATGAGAAACAATAATTAAATCAGTATATATATTGTTAGAAAGTACCCACGTAGGCAGTAAAGACTTACTGAAGAAAGGAACACGGCCTTTGGAACTCGGTAGATCGTCTAATGGATCATTCTTAAACGAGCGAATCCAATAGTACAGGAAGGTACTGACAGCAGCAGTGGCTGCTACAGCTGCTGTTATTGGATTCGTCAAATTGGCCCATTTTGATAATTTCCGGAAAGTTGGATCGATTATTCGATACCCGGTCTAGATCAAATGAGAAAAAGCTTCGAAATTCAAAGTAGACTTTGCTTCTAACAGAGTGAAAAGTACAATGCTGTATACACGCAATTGACCCAAGAACAACAGATAATATTACGATGAGCAAAGGAATAAAGTTAGTAAGCTGAAATGCTGGCAGTGCCGTATTCGTGGTTATTCTCGGGAAGATCGAATATCTGAACGTGGCCACCACATAAAATTCACAGTCCTACGATGTATCCAGATCGAAATACAACATATGGACGTGTTATTAAGGAGTCTTTTTAGTATAGTATCGGTGTGATAGTACTTTATTGATTTGACCATGATATGAAAGAGGAACAATAAAAGCTATGTTGAATTCTGCTGGCGACGTACAAAACGTGCTTTGAATGGAGGCGGTGATATTGTGATACCTCCACTGCGACAATCGTCGAGATCAGGTAGAGTCCCATCTACTGGTGGTTTCAAAGTACAGTGTGCAAACACACGTGTCAGAACATTAAACATTTGGACCTCGGCCTATATATCACCGCGAGTAATACAAGAATGCATATTAATATAGATCAGACAACGTGATTATGTGCGAGCTGAAAATGTAGTACCAAGTGAATGCCAGGGCACACTCTTCTGCCCCATCCAAATAAGAAATGATCACGGTCCTCAATCTTGCCACTAGCAGCCGACTGCATGGTTTGGGTCTTATTCACGAATCGTTCAGCGATAAACTTGTCTGGATCTGGAAACAGTTTTGGGTTTTTATGCATCGAGTAAGTGGTTGGTAGAACAGATGCTCCTTTCGGAAACAGATAACCTTTGTAGGTTACTATAGAAATATTGCACTGTTATAAGCTCTCGGCTCTTCATATAGTTGAAATGTATTCCAGGAGCAGATAAAGAATAATCAAAAAACGTACTGTCTTTTTCTAGGACATGGAAGAACGAAAAATGTGCCAAGGACCGGTACCGCATGCACTCTTTTTGAACGGATATAAGGTAAGGGAACGATTCGCGATCTGTAAAAATTGGGAATCGTTTGTGCTCTTGGGTAAACGAGTCTACTTCGCTGAGTTTTCGACATACATCGGGATGGTGCAACAAAATAGCAAAAATCCATTCCAACGTTACAGCCGTTGTGTCAGTTCCACCGGTAATAAAGTCGCCTACATGAATTGTAAGCTTGTTAAATTGGCAGTTTTAAAAAGAAGGGCTTTGGGATTTGTATATGCAAAGCATAAGATCTAGAAACTACATATGTTTGTATGTATAGATATTACCTGCAGCGACGAGCAAATCAGCATCCTCAAGTCCAAGCTGTTCCTTTTGCTCATACAAACGCTTAAACACACAATCCTGATCCCCTTCAGCGGCTTTCTGAATCAATTTTGTGAATAATGGATCTCGTCTCTCACGAATAAATCTTTTGTAAACACTGGCATGACCCAAAATTACGTCCACAACCTTGAGAATAGGCAGAAACCCAGCCAGATCGTTTTGCACGCCTCCCAACTTCAAGCCTTCGTCGATAAAAGTGATAATTTCATGAAACAATTCGTCTTGTTCGGAAACACATAAGCCAAAGCCTGTTTGTAGCACATAGTTCAGTGATGTACGTTGCAGTAGGGGTAATGGATTCACATCAGTATCTTCGTTATTATTCCCGGTGCAAGCTGAAGTAAGGTCTTTGATAAGGCTGTCGGCTTCGCGTTGAAGAATTGAGCTGAACTGGGCTACCATTTTTGGCGATGCCACGGAAAGTACCACAGTTCGTAGGTGTTTCCATTTCTTCGTTGGATCCGCTAGTACGATGCCTCTAAAGAAATAACGCATACTCACGTGTTTAGACTTGCAAGCCCAGAGGCCATATTTACCACTTGCTACCTTACCTTTTTCCTAGTGCATAATACTGTGAGCTAAACAATTGGAAAGGTCGATTCGACGCAACGGCGCCATTGGTAACAAACAAATGCTGGACAATTTCGTGATCACTGACGAGAATCCATCGTTGGACGCCCACGTCAATCCGAAGCACAGGACCACATTCTTTGTGCCACTCATGAAACTTGAAGCCAGGCAGCGCGTCCATATTTAAAAGATGACTTTTTCATAAAGTTAAAGTACAATTTTATCTTAGTGTCAACAACAACAACAACAACAGCGACTCATAGACAATCATATCAAACTTAAGAGTTAACCATTTGGCGAAGGAGGTTTATTTTATTACCAAGATACGGGAGACGACCTTTGGGACTTGGAAGCGCATCTAAAGGATCATTCTTGCGAGAAGACCAGTAGTAAAAAAGTACACTAGCAGTGGTGGCAATAGCTGCCAGAGAAGCCAAGTGTTCTCGTTTGACAACGATGCTGTCAAGTAAAATCATTGAGGAATGAAATGATCCCAAGAGCTCGGCACATAATTATTAGTTCCCCACATTTCAGAACTAACCAATTTCAGATACTGACTCCGGTCTACTGCGCCGATTATAAGCGAGAGGGTGAGTCAAAATTCGCGGAACATACGGAATAGAGTTATGACAGTGGCCCAGCCGACGAATTTTTCTCTTTATGATCCAAGATGTGTTTTGTATACATAGTATCTCTGGAGTGCGATGAGGAAAAGCCTCGCGTTGAAAGAGATGAACAAGTTTGGTAGAAGGGGGAAAAAGGACAAACAGAGGAACGAATGGGTGGGAAAAGAATAGAGAGAGATAAATAATGAAAGAAGCACTAACTAGGAGTAAGTGTGGATAGAACGAGCGTTTGTGCGGGGATTCTCGCGATTCAGTGGCTTTCGAATGGAAATGGAGTGTATAGGAGAGGAGAAAGTCTTGTATGCGCGAGCAGGACTATGGGTTGGCTTTTGTGTGCTATTTTACAAAACTGAAGCTGAGAGGTGGTGAAGCAGGGAAACGGGTGGGGTATTTTGGTGGAAGGCTTTTTCTCTGATTTCATGCTCACCGCACTCTTTGACTACTTTCTCTTCGGTTGACCAGTCCGTCCTCTAGATCCGAATCATCGTCGCGCATATCGGTTAGACCGACCGCGTCCTCGTTTTCCAAGAGCGTTGCTTCGCTCATCAATAAGTGTTCATCTTCACCATCGCCGTTGTCGCCGATGTTATTGCTGTTGGCGCCGGCGCCACGTGCAATCGAATCCAGCAAATAAACACCGGTGAAGATGACAACAAAACCGGCTATCAATGACACGACGTATACAGGGCTGTCGACGTTGAAGCCTTGGAATAGAATGGTGGATGCGGTAATGGTCGCAGTTGTGAAACACACGAAATAGATGGGATTTACACTAAATTCGCCACGTTTGTGAGTAAAAACTACCTGGAGAGTAATGTACATACCCCCTTTTTCTCCACCACTGATCCCACCCCTATGATTATCCTATTTCAGCAAAAAAGCACGTACACATTTGTCGAGAACTGCTCTAATGCCTTGTTGAAGTAGTTCATCTGAGTCACGATACAGACAGCTACCACGATACCAAACGCATAGGTCGATGGATGGGTGAATTGATTGTTTCCCGCAAATGTGAGCTTCAAGGCGATGCCGAAAGCCTTGATTGACATGACAGACACCGAGCCGACTAGCGAGCAGATGGACACGTAAACAAAAGGGTTCCTTTTTCCGTACTTTGGCACGACTTTGTAGATCATAAAGAGACTAGTTACGACCACCATGGTGCAGTAGATCAAAAAGCCTAAATAAGTGTAGCGTAGCCAGAAACGAATCTTAGTTTCTCAATTGATGCACTAACTCGCTAACCTCCTTCTCTTGACGACTATTTTTGAGGATCTTACCAGGTTGCAGCGCATAGAACAGCAATTCATCGATATTGTCAACGTTCGGATCCTGCGGTGCATGTAATACTACGAGCACTGCACCAACAACCGATAATAAACATCCAATCTTGCCAATGGCACCTAGTGTTTCTTTGAGGAAAATGGATGCGAAGATCGCACTATTCATGTAAAAAGTGTAAATATTGGTCAAACACGTGATGTTCGGTTAATAAAAGACATGTCAATCAAAAAGGCGTTCCCACATATGCATACTTATAAAACCAATGTAACATACCCCAATATAACGCTAAGTGCTCCAAGTGGTGTGACAAGAATAGCTGGTGCGAACGAGTATGCTGAGAAGTTCAAGACCTCACCCACCGCCACTTTATAGACAAGAGACCCGTTTTGTCAGATACTTTTATCCTCTTTTGAATGACACAACACACCTCCTCCTTCCTTCCAGTAGAGATCGTTTAAAAAGAGCTACTCTTACTTGTGCTCATTCCTGCCCACCATGTCCAATTCCGAAGGTAGTGATGTTTTCCGTCTGCCGCAGATACGCCTAGAGCGTTATAGACGAGTTGAATACAGTCAGTCGTCAATGAACAGACAGAGTCAAGTCGGTTGCTGCCTCATTTCGACTATAGTTCCGCAAAAAGGTGATTGAAAGTTACCGTGTCGTCGTTGGGCGTTAATAAGACCCTTTTTTGTAATGATAAAGGAAAGACCAATAAACACGCTAGAGCTCATGGCCAGGATGAGGCCAATGTACTTGTCAGGAATCATGACGCACGGTGCAGTAAAGGGTGTAGTAGTGTGATATAATAAAAGTGTAAGGAACGTGGAATAGGGAGGGCTTTATTACTGGAGAATGAGAAAGCCCTGTTTTGGTGGCGAGGTGTATGTGTGTGTGTGTGTGTGTGTGTGTGTGTATGCGAAGGAAGAACGAGAGTATATAAGCAAGATAGAGAGAGAGAGAGAGAGAAAGAGAGACTGCGTGAATAGAAAAGGGAGGGACAAGAACAAAAAGCTGTACCTTTCCAAAAAGAAAAAAAAAGGCACAATTGTTCGACTTTTTGATCTGAAACTGTGATAGACTTGGCGCTCGAGACCGCGACGCCTATTAGTTTTTACTGGAACAAATTTGTCTGTTGCTATACGACTGCTATTTTTAGAATATTGGGTTGGGTGTTAAAGCGGTATTCTTTTCTTTTTCTAAGTGTACAGCTCTTCCATCATATTCGTAATAAAGGGGATGGATTCGCCAGCAAGATCCTCATCCTTCAAGAACTCGAGAGGGAACTCGACTAGATGGCCTCGCACACGGCTAAGTTGATCCCGGATATCTTCCACGGGCATGTCACGGTCATAGACGTGGCCGATCTCCACTCTGCCTTGGTCGGGGTAGAATTCTTTGTACTCATCCCAGTTGTGTACTACAGGACAACAAACCATTGTTTAGAATTTTGCTCAACGTCAAGCAACAGGGTCTCTTTTTTTAAGCTTCCTTACCACTGTCCTCAGGAACGCAGTGGAACACCTGGCGGAAGGCATCGGTGTTGTTGGCAGCAATCTCGCTGACATAGTTAATGGTCTCTTCGGAAAGCGGATCCATCACCAAGCGATCTTCTTCGGACTCGGTGTGGTCGACCTGAGGCACAGGCAATGGAAGCATATCGTCGGTCACTTCGTCCAATGGTCTGTCATAGTCCGTAAGCAAGCCCAAATGCTCCTTCCACAATTGACGGCGGAGTGTGGCGGCGAATCGGCCGGCTTCATACTGTATCAATTATAAGCTGTTAATTAAGCACTCTCCTCCTTTTGGTATTCCAGAAGAGACCCACTCCCCCCCTGGATTGTTCATTACATACATATTTGCCATTCATTTGGGAGGGAATCATATCTTGGTCTTCAACCAACAACGCAATTTCTGAGTCTCTTTCACCGCACTGACTACGGTCGTTCAAGTTAGCCGAGCCCATGATGACGAGACGGTCTATATATAAAAAAAGTGACACGTAAAAATGAGTTTCTTCCTTTCTCCTTTTGAAAGATTCTTTGTGGATTTACCGTCAACAATAAGAAGCTTGGAGTGGATGTACAGCTCTTCCGAAACAAAGTCATGGTTTTTATCTTCTCGTCCGTCGCCCACTTCAGAGACAGCAGCATATTCAACTTCTCCTTCAACGCCTTGTCCATAGCCGTTGTTGTAAGACTTGGAATAGCCATCCACTTGAGCTAGCATTTCTTCTGTCTTTTGGCGGGCGATCTTGTCATAGTTTCTTAAGCTGTAAAAACTAATATAGTCGCTGGCGTTGATTCCGTTTTGCTCGAGCTTTTCAATGATACTGCGACCACCACGGCAGATCGAAATGTACTGGTAATGCATGATCATTCTATTTGAGGAAAGAAACATAGTGTCAACATGTGCTATGTCGTATATGTAATCAAAAAGGAGCTTATTTACCTGGGGTTGGAAGCTTCCTTGGTGCTAAGCTCTGCAGGGAAACCAGGCATCAATGGCATCAACACGTACACCTTGAAGGGTTCGCGCTCTTCATGGGCACGGTTGATTCTCTTCACGATAGCTTCACCGATCGCGTTTTTGATCACAAAGTCGTCATCCTTCTCGGTTGAAGTGACTGAAAGAAACAGAAAAGTAAGTGCGTGTATTGCTAACTAAGATTCATCGATAGAAGGGTTCTCGAAGTTTGTCCACTGCCCGATACTATAATGAGAAAAGTCACTTACTGAAAAACTGGTTCTCAATGTAAATATAGTGCTCAGCTCCGTGGATAGCAGCAATGTATGCATTCTGGATCGAATGTTCGGTCTCATCCAAACCCAAGCTCCAGTCGCCTGCGCTACGAAGGATTTGGGTACGGCATGTACCCTTCACATCACGTGTACCGTGCATAAAGCGGTACGTACGATGGGCAGCAACTTCGTCCGCGTCGTCGGGAATAGAAAAGTGTTGATGATGACCAAAACCACCCAAGGCTGGCTTCAAGAACAAGACGCGCTCATTGTCCATGTTCTTTTTGGTCTTGATGTAATTCCAGCGTTCAGTAAAGTGACGGCCTACGTCAAGGACAGGGCCACCAACCTGCATGCATTATGATGATTTTTCAGTATCTTAGTTGTTATTTGCTGTATCTTTTGTGTTCCCCGAAAGTGGACTGTATGGTTTTGTGACACAGGCACTTACCATACAAAGCGAAACATCGTGCCAAGGCATTCTGGGAAGCGAGGTTTTGTCAATTAAACGACGGTCCCATTCGTTAACTTTAAAATTGTAAGGTGGTTATTATTTGTTTATTTCTCGTTATACAATAGCGCCTCTTATTACCTCCTTCAAAATCACGAACGCGAGCATTGTTATAGTCCTGACCTAAATACGTATAGAGATAAACGTCAGTAAATTACATGCATTTACTTGTTGTATTATGTGCTACGAAAATGCTTACCAGGGAAGATCTCATGGCCAGTTCCATCAAAGAAGTCACCTGGGTGATGAGCATGCGTATCCCAGCGACTATAATTATGGTGTAATTTAGCACATATTTAAATGTTTTGTAGAGCAGCAAGCAAAATGATGAACTTACCCAAAGCAGAGATCCAGACCACCCAAGAAAGCAATCTTGTTATCCACAACAACATACTTTTCGTGATGAGACCAGTATGCGTTCAAGCCCTTCAATGTAAAGTCAGGCGAACGTTGGACTGGGAACGACGCGATCCACGATATATACACGATGAAACATTTTAGACTTCTTGTTTGAAAAACTTCATACACACGGCTCCCTTGTTTTCTTTAGTTTTTACCAATAATGTTTTCATGAAGGTTCTCCAAAACATCCCTGGTGTGCTCGCTGTTGATGGTCAATGCCATGGAAACTTCCTAAATTGTAAAATAAAAAGGTCTTGGTTCTAGCTCACATTAGGTGACTCATACAACTGCTAGTCCTTTGTTACCTTGTAAACAACGACAAAGATCTTGACACCTTCTTCAGCCTTTCGCTTCAACAAGTTATCAATGCGGTATTCGGGGTATTTAGCAGGAGGACGGCGGAGATACTAATTTTTAAAGAAGGTACATAAGGCCAGTTAGTTCAATTATAACGAGAGACGTATGCTCGAGTGTTTGTATGGATTGGGCGTGCGTTACCATTTCCGGGGACTATTTGTAAAGACAAAAATAAAATGAGCGGCACGTCAGTTATCGAGCTACAACACGTGTTCTCTTTTTTCTCCCAAACATTTACCAGCCACCAATCCTCGATGAAGATGACTTGGCGCGCGTTCTCAATAGCCTCCGCTACTGCCCTACAGGGTCATTTTTTTTTTAAAAAAAGCATGCATATTAGTTTGTGTCGGAATAGAGCGGGGCAGCAGTAACGACAGCATGATCAAATAGATAGCAACAAAGATATATAGCGATAGTAGTACTAGCAGTGGGTTTTCTCACACACGAACTTACCAGCAGTAATCGTGACCATCAATAAAGTACTTGACTTGGGCTTCATGACGCACCGGGGCAAACGAGTCATAACGATGGTACGACTTGGTGAACTCATCTTCACGTTCGTCTTCCTCGTTATCGGCTTCGAACATATTACTGAAAAAGTTAGTGAAAAATGCCATCTTGGACTTGTACGAAAACGCGTTTAAAGTCGAAAAAGATGAAAAGGTAGAGGTAAAGAAGAAAGAGAAAAAGAAAGACGATGGGTGGGGGCACAAGGGTCGCTTTTATCTCTTCCTCCACTATATGACTTGCATACTGAATTTGGCACCGCCAGCAAACCCGGCCTACACCTCCTCTTTCACTCTCCCACTCCCACTACTTGGGAATATATAAACAAGGGTAAGCTTTCATTCAGCGTTTAGTTTATTACTTTATTCTCTACCTCAACATCCGTCTTTCTCTACATACGTCTTCTACTATATGTTACAGTACCGTTATTCTTTTCGAACACGCGTCAATGGTGTGTGTCGCTCTAGCGTCGTCGGCATGTCGACACGAAAAGGAACTAGGCCTCCGCCCTGTTGTGCAACTGTGCTTTCGCTTTTAACGAAAAAGAATGAGGCTGGCCGTCGCTTTTGTGGTACAAAATGGCTGGTGGACGACGCTCTCGCTCTTGCTGTTCGGACCTAAAACTCAAAAGGTTCACTTTAAAATTACACAACCCGCGTTTCCTTGTTATTTTTGCAGCATTAAAAGAAGTCCGTCAATCATCAAACCCTTACGCTTAGTGGCGTGTTCCCTTCCAGCTCTTCTATGCATATATGACTTGTGCGTAAAATCATCGATTGCATGATGCTTTTTTCAAGTCTCTTTAACTACTGCTACACATGTCTAGCAATATATTTAGAGGTTTGATCATTTCTTTCATACCTTTTATATATGCGTACATCTTATTGAGCTAGAAAGATATACTGTATGGCTAAAAGATCTTTGTCGTATATGGTGCGATTTTGAACATTGTATACTGCATGACTTATTTAAATGAAGTTAAACTTAACACTAGTTATGTTAGTGTTTCTGTTGCGTGGTGCATGATAGTATTACGTTCCTTTTATTGGTTGGTCTAGAAGGAAAAATCGAGTGTTGTGGCACCTGGTCTTGGGCTAGGCTATCAATTTCCATTCCTTTGCTAGTTTTCCTCACGATTCAAACGATTTGTTGCAGGGAACTCTTTGGTCTGTTTGACGTTAGGTCGCGTATCTCGGTAGATGTCTGTGTCAGACATTGGTATCGTGATAACCTCAAGAGAACCTGTTGGATGTTTTGATGAATAGTCATTCGCAACGATTAGACTTCATACACGCGTGTAAGTTGCGTGAAGGGATTTCTTTTTTAATGGTGCGATTATATGAGTTCTACCAAGTGTAAAAAAGGCACCTCGCGCTAAACCATAGAAGCATAAGCGCACATTTGGAAAAATCAACGGCTAATTCGAAGGATGAACCAGGACATACATACCCGGGTTTCCCGTTTCACAGAAAGTGAACATTCTAAAGAATTGTATAACAGGTGGTTTTGTACTTAAATCGCTCTGTGTACTCTCTATTTAAGGCGATTAATATGCTCGGAGGATATTAGTAGTATGGTAGAAGCAGCCAACAAATGCTATTACGAGTAATACTCGACGTGCTGTTATCTAATATGTAGAGGACCCTCTTTATCATACTGGCTCACACACAAAATGGTGTCAATGTGTGGTTCGGCAACTTCTTTAATAGTATGCAAGTATTCATGTAGTGCTCGCACTGAGGGATGGATGACATATGACATGCAGATAGTTTTGTTTAAATAACGTCAAACATCGACCATCATTCCCTCAGAATGGACAGAATGATTATTGGAACAGCTGAATACTGTGGGCAATGACCTACTAGCATCTGCAGGACAGTGATGTACTGCTTTTAAATATATATAAATATCTTCTTTATAAGGAGCGTTGATATAACAATCCCATCATATACTATTAGTATCGAAGCTGTGTACTATGTTTTAAAATTCGGTGATTAGAGACTAATGCATTATATTCTGCAAATCATGTCAACTTATCGTAGGTGCTAGTAAATGTCTGCACTCTGAGTAGCGCACCTACAAAAACACTTGAACTATGAGCTCCAGATTTATTTATCTATCTATAAACGATTCACCTAGAATTAATTTTGACGTGCCTGTTAGTATTATTAATCAGTCAACTGCGTATTACAAGTTTGCATAATGTATTATTGTCCAGTCAGTCAATGCCTAGAGTAGTAACAATACCCGGCAACAGTTGTCACTTGCAGTAGCGGTGTTTCGATTTGTACAGGTGCGCATTTTTTTAAATCTTCGCTTCTTTTGCGGCTGAAGATACCGGGTAGAACTCTTGCAGAAACCATGTCAGATTTAACGATCAATGTAGAATTCAGGTAAATTGATGACCAGCGCGCACAAATGACTCTAATGTTTAACGGAAACTAATTTTATTTCGCTTGAATTGAATATTTTTTTAGTGGTGGCATGGAGCTACTTTTTGACAATGTCCGTCAACACAAAATTACACTTCCTGCACAGTCCAAACTCGATACCTCAAAACCTGCCACACTGCGTGATCTGATCTTTTATATTCGAGATAACATGATGACCGAGAAAAAGGACCTTTTCGTCGAAAAGGATACAGTGTATGTGTCACATGTACATGGATTATTTGGAGCAAGAAGCGACAAGGAAGACTTACGAGAATTTGACTCTATAATAGACGACCAGGCATCTTGGTTCTGATCAACAATGTGGATTGGGAATTATGTGACGAACTCGATTACGAATTGGAGGATAAGGATGAGATTGTATTTATTAGCACACTGCACGGTGGATAAAAAGAAACTATTTATTATGAAAACGTTTGGATGTATGTACATTTAATATTTTACAGCCGTAAAGGCAATACTGGCCACAAGACTGCTTGACCTTCTCGACACGCATCTAAGTATGCTGAATTAAGCAAATGTTCTTGTATTCGAACGTGTTCCGATGAAGAAGATGTTGCTGCGGTACGGGTGGCATCATTATGATCATCACTGTTGTTATTATGGTATACGAGACAAGTGACAGGTGCTTCAATTCCATTCCTATATGCATCCGTAATCCACTTGTCATGTTCTTCTTCTTCCTCGACCTTATCTTCTAACTCTTCACCTACAAGTAGAAACATCGCATTAGAATAAAAAGACACGATCTATCTATTTCATCAAGAACTTACGTTCTTTACGGTACGCTTCAGAAAACTTGAATATTTCTATAGCTTCTTGAGATAGTGTTGTTTGCTGCTGTTGTCCTTCTTCTTCGTCAAACTCTTCTCGTTCTGCTTCCGTCATATCAACGTCAGTTTCGCTCTTATTTTCTAATCCTTCAGACGGGTAGTTGGTATAGTCGTAGTCATAATGAGGATGCCTTGAGTCATATACTGTGTTACTATACTGTTGCCATTGCGACGATGTGTTTGGTTGTTGCTGATTCAGAACTTGTTGCTGCCAATATTTGACTTGTTCCGGGCTGAAATGCCTCTTATGAAATGATCTAAACTGCAGCACGTTGCTCATGAAAAGAAATACGAAAAGAGTATCGTCAAGGCCAACTCCGCGTGCGCATTTTAGCAGTGGCGCCAGTCCAAAAAAAGAAGTGACACTTCTAAACTCGTTTCTTCTTTGCACTCCATGTCCGTCGTCGCCAAAAACGATCCCGAGCTTAACAAGCTCGCGGAAAACATGATGGAAACAACTAATCTTAGCGACACCGATGTTTTAGCCGGCGGCGGCATCGAATTAACTTTTTCAGCGGCCATAGATGATGCCGAAAACTTGGAACAACTAGGCCCAGTTATTAAGCAGATTACCGAGACTGGTCGACAGGAGGCTTTTGTGGATCAGCTCGATAATCTTGTACGCAAGAAGGACGCCGAAATCGAACGCATGTGCAATGCTCATTATCAAGTATGTGTCGTAGTATATCGGCGGACAATACATACCAATATTCTTCTTTCTCTTTCTCTCTATATTGATATTTCATCAATTGATAGGAATTCGTTCAAGCAGTTGATCAATTATTGAAAGTTCGACAAGGATCGGTTGCTTTGCGTCAGAAGATTGCCGATGTCAACGTCACACTTCAAACTCGAGGAAGCAGACTATCAGAAAAGGTAATATTTTGAGGAAGAACACTTTGCGAAACGCCCAACTTTATTAATTTTCATGCGGTCTCTTATCGTTTATATCAGCGTCGCGAATTAATAGAAGCCCGACGAGTTCAGCAGAATGTAGAAGATGCGATCCAAGTTTTGCAGAACAGTTTGGCCATGCTGGAACTTGCAAACAAGGCAAATCATCAACTGGAAAGCAAAAAATATTACTCTGCTTTGAAAGTAAGGCCAGCTTTCTCTTTTTATAATTTTCCCGGGGCAATGACACGTGTGTAAGGGGATAAATTGCATTAAAAACTTTTTTTTTCGAGTTTAGACTTTGGATGGTCTGGAGAATGAGCATTTGCAAGACATGCCTTCGTATACCTTTGTGCAACATATCAGCAAAGGTGTGCCTCTTACACAGAAAATGATACAAGATGATGTTACAGTGCAATTGCGTGAATGGCTGGCAACGTAAGGATTTCATCATCCCACTCGGTCTGAGATGTTTGAAAAGGTGATAGGAGGATAATCGTTGCTCACTTAAAAAATTCCTACCAGTGTTCGAGGCGTATCGCGCGAAATTGGATCACTTGCGATGCAACGTATGCAGGAACGGCAGGATCGCTGGCGTGCAAAGACTGCAGATAATCCCAAATTGAGATATCTGCAGCACCATAACGTCAATTCGGCTATCGAGATGGTCGTCAATGAGGGTCTTGAATGTATGTCAATGCTGGAGTCACTTGTGGCCTTGGATTATACTAAGCAATCTATGTTCTTGTCATCTGATACATGTACATAGCAAGCATCGTCGATGAGGTAGCCATTGATTTTGAGCCATTATATCGCTGTATTCATGTTTATGACACGTTGGGAAGACGCCACGAGTTCAAGGCATCATACGAAGAGGATCGTCGGGTAACTTTAGCAGAATA
Source organism: Zychaea mexicana (assembly GCF_025766255.1). NCBI lineage: Eukaryota > Fungi > Mucoromycota > Mucoromycetes > Mucorales > Lichtheimiaceae > Zychaea > Zychaea mexicana. The sequence continues at coordinate 109,402 of NW_026516723.1, read as the reverse complement.
GATTACGTCTGTCTTTATATGGCGTGCAGGTTGAGCTGACCTCATTGTATTCTAGGCACAAGCAAATTTGGCTTTATCAGCGCCCATCAATCTTCGAGATGGCAATATGACACCTTTTGAAACGCTGTTGCAGGATATTGTTGGCTTCTTTATCATTGAGCACATCGTCATGCACAGCACACAAGACTTTAGAAGCCGTGCTGAAGTGGATGCGTTGTGGGAAATGGTTACGGGCAAAATTATCTTGGTTGTATCTGAAAGTCTCAAGGGTTGCCGCGATCCAGAATTATTCCTGCGCATCAAATTCTCCTTGCTGATTTTTATTCAGACACTTGAGGTACCAGTTATTTCAAAGTATATCTGTAGTGGATGTGAGAAGAGGGAGGATAGGCAGTTGATAAGGCTTAAAAATTGTATAGAGCTTCGATTATTTGGTCAAACCATTACAAGAAACACTGCTCACTTTGTTCCAGCGTTATTCTGAACTCTTGATCAACCAATACAGCGAGGTATTTGAAAAGGTAATAATAAGCTTTAAATTCTTTCCCGCGCTGCCCTGGATCTCTCGCTCAGAAGAAGGAGATGGATCGGATTAAACTCCCGTATCAACAATCAATGTTTATATAGATTGTTCAAGAAGATGAGTGCATGCCAATGACGGTGGAAAACGCTGATGAACTCAGAGAGGTCATGCAATATACCCGATTCCGTCCTGACCGCGAGTTCCTCAAGCGTCATGGGTATGGACATTTTTTATACTTGCTTAATCACTATTGGAAGCGCGACTAGTAAGGACACTAATTAAGTGCAAATATATAGATTTCCACTACGATTACCCTTCTCCAAAGTATTTCCCACTTGTTGTCGCGATGTGAGTGCCTTTGTGCACCAATTCTATCAATTTGCTGAAGGCTTTTCACAAACACATGGTGAAATGGATGATATCCTGAAAAAGGTAAAGCAAGATACTGTACATTTATACTTTTGTCAACTATCCAAGTATCCATCAATCTACTTCAATTACTTAAGTTGCGATGTGTCTCACGAAATCGTATAATAGGCGGTCGATAGCCTGCTTATCCAAAAAGTCAACGCCATCCTTTTGAAAAAGCTTCAATCAACGAATTTGTCACAGATTGTCCAGATCATTATCAATATCGAGTATTTCGAGTCCACGTGTCCTGATTTTGAAATGCTGCTTATGGAAACGCGCTCATTCCATCGGTCGGGACGTATCCATTTGAAAGCTTCTTCCACGTTCAAGGAAACTCGACGAAAGGCCGAGAAGCGTATTTTCGAGCTGGTTAACTCGAAATTGGATGAATTTTTGGAATTGGCAGAGTTCGATTGGTTAGTTTGTCATAACTAAAACATTTGGATGCACGACTGGCGAAGCTAACATATCCGTATGACGTCCGGGAGTAGGGAAACGCGCGAATTACAGCAATATCCAAGCTCTCATTTACAAGATCTGGTTACGTTTTTGACAAACGTTACAAATGCGGCACTATTGAATTTGCCCGAGTCTATTAAAAGCCTATTGTACTTTGACGCCTTGGAGCATTTGAGTCATTCCCTGAAGGTAAATATATTTAGATGGAAAAACCGAATCGACATACAAAACTGGGATTGTATCATTTTAACGCTGGTTTTAGAACCTCCTTTTGGATCCGGATAATAGAATTATCACTGAAGTTGCATTACGCAACTTTGATACCGATGTTCGATTTATGGAAGACTTCGTACATCAACTAGGTGATCCAACGATTCTGGATACGTTTGCCGAGCTTCGTCAGGTAAGAGAGGGGGAGAGAGTAGACAAACCCCATTTCTTTTTCGTTACTAACAACCATCAACAGCTTATTGATCTCGCAATGAGCGATAACTCGGAAGAATATCTGACACCTCAAGTTCGAAGCCGCAAATATGGTCGAGTGAATGGACGGGACGTGATTGTCTTTTTTGAAAAGTGAGAATTTGTACGAAGTCGAAACAGAGTGAGAGAGAACGCGGTTTTTAACATCCACTATTTTGCTATTTCATTTAGATTGTTACGAGACAATAGCACCGCTTCCTATACCAGCACTCCCAGGCAGAAAGCACACCGTAAAGGCATGGAAAATGTCGCAAGGTAACGGTTATTCTGAGCACCTTGATATCATGATGAAATTCCCGCCTAACAATCCAGTATTCTTACATCCTTTCATTATTATACAGGGTCCTTCGTTCTGTACATATATAAAATACAAAGCATACTATTATTATCGATAATAAACAACTTTTTCTTTCGCTCTATTATTTTTCTAACTTTGTGGTCACTTTGTCCAAGGCTTCGTCTGCTTTATCGATGCCTAAGACTTGAGCTCGCTCGAAACGTGTCTTGGCATCATCCAATCTACCCATAGCTTCGTATACACATCCAAGGTTATATTGGATCTCGCCGTCCAAAGGATTAAAGTTTGATGCTTGTTCCAGATGTTTGACGGCTTCAGGCACGTTCTTTAACATCAGAAAGGCAGAAGCGATGTTGGTGTGAGCATCGGCTTGGTTAGGATCGAATTCTAGTGATCGTTCAAACGCACGAATAGCATCCTGATGCTTGCCTATAGCGGATATGAAAGAGGTTGTTTAGTTTCAAATGATGATGAAAATAGGCGTTGACTTTCTTACCCATCTGAAAATAGCATACGCCAATGTTAAAGTGACCAGGTGCTTTTTATATCAACAGTATATAATATTGTCAGTCTTAATGCTATGGCAACTAAATCAAATCAGCGCAACGTACCACTAGGAGCCAGTTGTACACTCTTGTGATAACTATGCATAGCCTAGAAAAGATGTATACAAAGCAAACAAGTTCAATAACATTAATTAAGCGCGCCCGCGCTTATATGTTCACTGCACTCCACCTCCTGCTGCTTTCGTTTTCTCTATACCATATCGAGCGATCCTTCGTTCAAATACTCTGAGCCCTTCTTCATTTGCTCTTCGGCATCGTCAAATCGATCAAACTTTGGACGAGTTGCAAAAAAGGCTTTTGTTTCGTTCAAATTGTTTACATTAGAAAAAAAAAGGATTGTTTTTAGTCCCATGCTGAACTCCATTTTCAAAAATTCCAACTCACTTCGTACTGCTCTTGGGGTCCGGGTAGCAGCTACGGGTTGGGCACGGTACAAAGGAGTAATGGCTCGTCTATAACTCAATCGCGTGATTGCTCGTGTCAACATTTTGTGTGTGTTTTTTTTCAGAAAAATAAACTCGTGCCGTGACGGACCCTCACAGCCTAATTTTCTGCATAAGGAAAAGGTTTGATTGGTCGATTACCATTGAATATGACAGCTCTTTGGTTTCCATAGTAACAAAAACGTTTCATCCATGATCAAGCTAACAACCAGCTGCTGTTGTGTTGTATATCGTTATGCAGATGGATGAAATACATATCATTCTAAGTTTGATATGTGAAATGCAGTGAAATATTAGAGGGAAAGATTATAATTTGTAGAACGCGACTCGCTCCCCTTGGCTTTCTTATTTGCGGCCTTACTGGTCAGGTGAATCACGCTGATGAAGCGAACTAGTTGACGATATCCTCAGTCATACAACAAACTAGTGCTCATACGAATTTGCCTTTATTGAAGGCGCAATATTGTATTGGCAACGAGCTCCTCCTTTGAGTCTTGTATTAGGAATTGCACCAAATGAGCATAGTAAAAGACTAGTTTGCTCTTATGTCACTAGAATTCAAACGCATATCGAAAACATTGAGGGCAGCTATGGTCTTATCCTGCGTTAATGGTAGGGATTTCACTCCAATGAGCATATCGTATATTAGCTATCAAGTAGTTCACATGATTTGGTGGGTTATTGCCGAAAGAAGTACATATTTTAAAAGCCTTTTAAAGCTTACCAGAGCATTGGAAGATTTCATGAAGCATTGTATCACATTTTTGACGGTACAAGTGATAATTTTATGCTATGTGTTAAGCGTTTGCTTCTTAACAAGAAATTGAATATATCAGATAGCACTGCACAAGGGATAACCAACACTGACTAGTCATCCCGAAAGTTTTGCCATATGGATGGCTCCGCATCTGTATTACGCCTTCTCTCTTCGCTGTCATTCCGATAAACTTCCCCCAGGTTTCGATGTTTATGGAAATAACTCGCCGGGCGGAGAGAACTGTTAGTCGCTTATAAAGAGAAGTTCCTCTCCCAATAAAATCCAGCATTTCCCAATTAGACATTTGACAACGCAACTTCCCTCGTCTTTTATTTCTCTATTGCAATGGCAAAAACAACCGACGTGTTCAAGAACGAAATCTTCAAGGGCAAGGTCCTCCTTTGCTCCGGAGGTGGTAGTGGCATTTGCCGCGCCATGACTGAAGCCGTTGTTCGTCATGGCGGTAAGGCTGTCATTATTAGCCGCAGGTAAGTAATATAAAAGGGCCACAATGAGCACTCCTTCTTAACATGTGGCACTAAACGAGCCGGCTTTCCAAATATGCGAAATAGCTTTGATAAGCTCGAAAAGGCAGCCAAGGAAATGAGCGAAGCAACTGGCGGTGAAGTCATGTAAGTTACTGTAAAAATACACGTTTTCTGTTTATGCGCACCATAGGAAGGATAACGAAATTCATTGTGTCGTTCAAAAGTCCTATCCAGGCAGATGTTCGTAAGCCTGCCGACGTAGAGAACGCTGTGTCAAAGACAGTGGAAAAGTTTGGCAAGATCGATTTCTTGATCAATGGTGCTGCCGGCAACTTCTTGGCTCCTTTCCAAAAACTCTCGTACAATGCATTCCGCACTGTTGTTGAAATCGATTTGCTGGGCTCGTTCAACCTTACCAAGGCTGCGTCAGAACATCTCAAGGCTTCCAAGGGCTCTATCATTAATGTCAGCATGACACTTCATTATACCGGCTCTCCATACCAACAGCATGCTGGCGCTGCCAAGGCTGGCATTGATGTAAGTAAAGAAAAGATCTGGGAGATCATTTAGAGAAGTGGAACTTTTCGGTCGTCTGGATGGATCGAAAAGAAAGAGGGGTTATTTATAATCGTTTGCTTTTTTAAAATAGGCATTGACGAAGCATTGGGCCGTTGAGCTTGGTCCATTTGGTGTTCGTAAGTAAATATATATAAACACAAAACATGACTTATGGGCTGACTTTCTCTCTTTTCTATAGGCGTAAACGGTATCGCTCCAGGTCCAATCGTAGATACAGTGGGCTTGGACAAGTTGGCTCGTAGTGGCGCATCTTACGAAACCATCCCTCTTGGAGTAAGTGCTTAATTCAGCTACTAGTAATATAAGCCCAGGAAAATTAAACATGCTCTTCATTATAGCGCGCTGGTAGCGTCACCGACATTGCTCAGTCCACAGTGTTCCTCTTCTCAGATGCTGCCGAATGGATTTCTGGCCACATGCTTGTTGTTGATGGTGCCCACTGGTTGACCCATTACACTCCTGGTTACCCTGGCATTGTCCTCAATCCCCCATCGAAACTGTAGATTACACACACAATTGTGGATAATGGTTCTTGTTGATACGTTTCCCCACCCTATCAAAACTTATACTAGAGTAAATAATCATTCAAGCTATTTTTGGAACCATTCGCATTGGATGTAACAAATAGTAGTGGATACAGTATGTAATCGTTTTCTTAGAATACATTGTCTAATAACAGTAAATGCAAATACTCGGAAGAACAGCCATCATCGACACTATTTACGCATCAACAATATAACAGCACGATACACCGTAAAATATTGAAACTTTTTATATCAATTCTTAAATGTACTAACCATTTCTTTAATCGAAAGGTATAGGCCGTGATCTTTTACCGGCAGTAGCTGCAATTGCACTTGGTACTGGAATACCACAGCAATCTGGATACTCTTGTCCCATTGCAAATGTATCCTGAGTCGTCGTATGCACATGACCACAATCGCCACCGTCATTATCTTCGGACTGTGGCGTGCCACCTTCAAACTTGATCAAACTACCAAACATGAAGTGCTGCATGATTGGTAACTTGTTCAGTACCTCGGCCTTGTACATTTTGATCATGCCCTGATTCACTTTGATCCATGTTTTGCAGGCCGATATATCATCCAGCATGGGCGAATGCCATCGTAGTGATGCTGATGTTTTGACTTCGTTAATAAAGCGGATACAGGCGAGATACATGTAGGATTTCGAGAATTCTTGTACAGTGTCAACATCATGGATGGATTTCGGTCGGATATACTTGTGATCTGAAATGGAAACCCAAAAATAAATTCGTTTAATCAAATTCTCCCCATGCTCCATCTAATTATATGAAGTAATAATAAGATTCGTCTGTCGTGCTTACTTTTGAGCTGTGAGGAACCAAACATGAATGGTAAAAAGTGATAGTCGTCCAAACCCCATACACCATGTGATCCAGCTGGCTCGAGCCAGTAATCAAATTGCAGTTGTCGCATAAGTGCAATGTATTTTACAAATACGCGCAGCACTACAGCCTTGTCATCCTCGGGTGTAATCACTTTGAGCTTTTCGAGACATAACCTAGTAGATTTATTAGTACATCAATAATCCGGCAGTATATTTTGGGCTGATCTACCTCTAGTTTTTCCTACTTACAACCACGCCATAAAATTGGCTTCGTGACCTGTGCCATAATCTATACGTCGGCGATTGCCAAAGCTTTCAATAAAGTAGCGCGATACTTCCTTGATGGCTTCTTCCGGTACGAGTGGTTTCATCAGTTCCTCTGCATTCTGATAGTAGTAACAATGAGAAATGCTCATTAGTACAACCGAGACATTCATAACTAGACACGCACACACTTTTGACAAGTCAATAGCTTACATTTTGTACACGGTCGTAAAAATCTCGGAACGCTGGATTGCCGAAACGAGACATGGCATTTTCCACAGGCGGTATATCTTTAACGTATTGTAGTAGAATGTCCAGAATATTGAGAATTTCGGTGACATTCTATGGTGTTGGTTCGGTCAGTTCAATGAAAGGCCAAGTCATCAATGGTTTACAGGTGTAACACTCCTTTCTCTCGAACTTACCGATGAAACTTCTAATTCAGTATCGACTTTAAGATCGCAAACCGAATCATTCAAACGAATGATAAAGTCGATATAGTCACGATAAGCATCAGACTCGAGGAATTCCTCAAGGTCTTCTTTAGTGATAATACGTTTTACTGGCGCGATGTACATTGGTGGTTGTTGGAAGGCTTGAAAGAGAAAACAATTTATAATCCCGTACGCCGGTTTTGGTTTCGCTTTAAAAATCTCAAAAATCCCGCTTATTTCATGCACATGCCACACACGTCGCGCAATAACCCTTCCACTGCCAAAAAACGACGACTGTGCCGACCAATTGAGGAACAAAAACAGTTTGTGCTTTTTTTTTATTTTATTATTAGCGAGTGCTTTCTTCTTTCTATACCGACAGCAGCAGAATTCAGAAAAACAGCAACAACAGGGTTTACTCCAATGCCATCTGGTACTTGATCTTGGCAATGGCGGCACCAGGCTGCAAGCCCTTGGGGCAGGTCTTACTGCAGTTCATAATGGTATGGCATCGGTACACAGACATGCTGTTCTGCAAACGCTCACGACGCTGAGGACCAAACTGGTCACGCGAATCGATCATCCAGCGGTAGGCCTGCATCAAGACGGCAGGACCCAAGTACTCCTCCTAAAAATTTAACCGTGCAACCCACGATACAATCAGTTTCCACCAATGCTGTTCTTCCACTGAGGACATATTATTGTTCATTGCACAGTATATAAAGATTATTTTACCTGGTTCCACCAGTACGAGGGGCACGAGGTCGAGCAGCATGCGCAGAGAATGCACTCGTACAAACCATCCAACTTCTTTCTGTCCTCAATTGTTTGCAAGTTCTCGAGACCGTCGGTGGGTGGGTTGGTCTGCTTCAAGTAGGGCTCGATGCTCTTGTACTGCTTGTAGAAGTGGGTCAGATCAGGGACCAAATCCTTGACAATGTACACTGTAAAGAAGAGGTGTCAGACCAAAAAAAAACTCCGTTTTCATGTGTCAATTCGTCCGGATTATTCCGACCGAACCAACGAAATAAACACTTTCAAGCAATCCTTTTGTTGAAAGAAAACTTACTGTGAGGCAAGGGGTAGATCTTGGCGGGCTTGCTAACGTCACGGTCAATCTTGGAGATACAAGCCAACGTGTTGCCACCTTGAATGTTCATGGCGCACGAACCGCAAATACCTTCACGGCACGAACGGCGGAAGGTCAACGTGGCGTCCTGCTCGTTCTTAATCTTGATCAAGGCGTCCAAAACCATAGGTCCACACGAGTTCAAATCGATCTCATACTTTTCGAGACGAGGCTTTTCGGTGGGATTCTCAGGGCTCTATCAAAGAGAAAGAAGAAATGGTACGTGTTAAAAGTGCGGCCGTTTGCGTGTCTATGCAGAACCACCAATATCCCTTCTTAGTGTCCCTTTCTTCCTCTTGAATCAATTTACCCAGCGGTAGATTTCAAACGTCTTCATCAAAGGCTGCTTCTTGGTAGGGGCACCTTCAGTAGGAGTAGCCATGCTGTTGGTGGCGCTGGTGTTCAAGAGGCGGTTCATGGGCTATTGTTTATTATAATTGTTAGGGCGTAAATTCAGCAAATCCAGAAAACACAGCGAATAATTTGAAATGAGGAAACTCACGGCAGCGACAGCAGGGGCCCAGCGAGCACGGACGGCAGCGCTTCTCAAAGAAGTGAGAGCAATGGACATTGTTGCAGGAATAAAATCAAGAGAGGGGGGTGGTTAAGTGGAGTTGAGTGGAATGAGAAAAAGGCGCTTCACTTGTTTTCAACTTTTGCGTGGTGACAGGGTACCCCGCAAAGGTGTCTGTAGAGCGGTACTGTAAAAAATTCATACTCCATTTTCATTGGACGGTCCCACAGGTTCCCATGGTCGCCTAGACGAGGTCATCGCGAATATAATTTTCCATAGGCTGTGAACAATTTTTAATAGTCTCAGGAACAAAGTTCCTTTGATAATCAATGCGCAGTCTAGGGGCTCAGAGCATGGTATCCGTTTTACGGTGCTATGCCACGGTAATAAAATGCTTAGACAGCCATCTGTTTTGTTTGAAGCTAATTTCCTTTTCTTAACAGATGACGCCAATCCTTGTTATCTTCCTCACGTGAACGTGAGCCACCTTCAACAATGCAGAATGTATGTACCACGCAGTAAACGAGTGCCCAGAGATACTTTTACTATTAAACAAGAGGTCACCTCCTGATTAAATACTGAGCACTGACTTTTGCTGAATGCACAAGGATATAGCAGAATGTTTCTTGATGATGTCACTCCGATATCAAATGTAGTCAATGCCAAAAAGACTGTTATCTTTAAATTGACCATAAGAGGACGCTCTAGGTTACACATGACAAGTGAGAAATCAGACTTTTTAGCAGCTGCCCGTGCGTACACGACCGGAGAGCTGTTGGGAACGTGTAACATAACTTTCTCACCCCACCTCAACCTCTTTTAGTAAGAAGCGTCATGCCGATGCTTTTCTTTAAGCTAGCTAACTAACTAGCATAGCCAAAACAACCTGTTCCGCAGCGTAACACATAAACATAACAGAAGGAGTGCTATTTCTTCTCTCAATGCCGTAAGGGCTAGTACATTACCTAACCAATGCTACAACGGCTCTAGACTCTGCCGTTTACTCTAAGCAGTAACCAATAATATCTCTATAAAAACAAGATAATAACATAGAATAGCGTCTTCTTGCACCAGCTTCACAGCAATATGCCTTCTCGTTCTGTATATAGCATGCAGCATGAAGCTATAGCTACTAAAACTATATTTTTGGAATACTTTCTGTTGTTCGTTTCGACGACGTCAAAAGCGGCAATATTAGTGATAAAGCGGGGATGATAAGCATTGAAAGCTATAGTGATAGCGAAGAGGGCTCGATATATAAATAATCTAAGTCCCGTTTCCTTCATAACTACATAAGAAAGTCAAAGTCTGTAAGAAGATTTAGATGAGCTTGGCATGTCTGTAGCCGCGCTTAAATTTACATTTTTTGTGATCCCAGCCGGAACATAAATGCTGTTCACAGTAAATGATTAGTTGATGAGACGTATTAATGACAATTCTAGATATTGAGTCAACGGTGAAGACACTTTATTGCTCATTGAAAGTTTTTTAAGGTAACAGTAATAGATGATAGATTTAAAAAAAGCAAAACAAATTTATAGTAGATACGCATTCAGTACAATGCTTTCACACATGGCCTCCTTACAGATCTTTTCAGTAAAACAGTAACAATTTCTCTCAGTGCGCTGAGGTTCATATTATTGAATTAGTTTTTAATCGAAGTTGATGCGCATATTTGTACATTATCATTGCCTTTAGCTAAAGTAGCAAAGTCGTACATACATCAACTTTGAAGGCTGCTCATAAACTTGCTTTATAGTGGTAGAACAAAAGGGTTGCCTTCTTCATAATGCCTACCTACAACACAAGCCACATTATGAAGTCTGCCTATATCGCTCCATGATACTGGTATTAGAATCCTTACTTAGAAAGCAGGCACTACTTTATACTGTACTTGTAGATATACTTCTTCATCCCTGGTAGTATTATCGTAATGCTACTTGTGTTAAGCTTAGCATACCAATTAGTCTTAATCTATGAAGTATCACCAATAACATAGCAACCAATGGAGACAATATATACCTACAAGCTGCTGACATGGAGAGGAATCATATAAAAGAAGAGCAGCAATGTAAGCGCAGTGATAAGTCGCTGTTGCAAAGTTTTCTATTACATATGTCTCGGTCGAAAGTACAAGCAATTTAATTACTTTGCTTAGCAAGTAAATCCATAATGATGTTGCTTGATGGAAGCAGGATATTGTGGCATGATGTTTGAGTGTAAGTACGAAACTATAGGGCACGTATGTATGTGGTGTAGTGTTTGACATCTTGAGTACTATGATACTTGCTCCAAATGCCTCTACAGTCATAGTGTGGCCCGACGGATGCCGCTCACGATAGAGAGTCCTGCATGAATGTACGCATCGTGTTGTACAGCATCAGTTGGCTAAACCAATCACATTTTATAATTTAGTACTCGGTTAGCAGTAGAACAGCGTCGTGATTTGTTATACCAACCATCGATATGTCGGTTGTGACATCTACCGCCGACGAAAACCATATTTTATAGGGCGATCTGTGTTAGTACTAAGTGAATCGAATATCGATCCGCTTCCTGCCGTACTAGGTGTCCTTATATCTCTACGTTCTGACTGTTTTCACGAGATTTGGGAGTTCTACTGGCCATCACGCAAGTGATCAGTTGATCCGGTGGGTATCTTTTATAATATGAGCATTAAAATCATTCTTGTTCCAAGGAGCACACAGTCTATATACTATATGGATGATGAAGTCACACTCATACTTCTGGTTCATACATGCAATTTGTTACATAGCATCTTAATATTTATGCGAAAACGATACGCTACCACTGTGCGATGATTCAGGTTACGTTGTCAGATAGATACAGACGCAACCAGGTGCTGTGCACTGATCTTGATTTGGAAAATGATGCAAAAAAGCGTCAGCAAGATAGGAATCCTTTTGAAGATTGTGCTATGGAGCAATTCTGGAACCCACTTTAAATGCCAAAGACAGGCATGTGATACCATGTGACATTATAACTGTCTCAATGAATTACATATAAGCTTATTATTCTTTTGTTTAAAAATCAAATCAGGGGTTTTGTGATTGGCTCTGTATACCACTGAATGGTAGACATGAGCTCTGGGACGTATTTGTGAACAAAAAATAAAAGCGTCGAGTGTGCAGATCGCTTTAGTATGTATTTCGAGAAAACTGGCAAGCATACCAGAAGCCCAAGCAAGGGTACCAAAAGGTAGGATAATCAATAACACGCTTAACATGTAGCGCGAAGCTCGCAGATACGAATTTAAGAAGAACATGTGCAATTCTAACAATGGGTAGTCCGTAATAGTTGTTTGTGGATCGCGTCCCTAAATGATTAAATATAGTTCAAATAGCGTGGACCTTGTTCACTGAAAAAGGCTGACATAATTCTGCACTGTCGTCAATAGGTGTATATGTACAGTAGGTAGTTCTCTCACCATATTCTGCGTATACAAGGAAGCCATGGGATAAGTGCTATCTTGGATGGAAGAGGCGAAATCAATAATAATAACCAAAGGGGTTTCTTATTATTTATCGTTGCAACAACCTTTTCTCATTGACAAAAACATTAGGTACATCGCCTATGCCTCTTATGTAGGATACAGTTGCTGCAATGAAGCAATACGCCCCGTGTACGCTCATACATATTTGCCTTCAACACTTGCTGTTTATTGCAGCAGCAACATGCAGGAAAACGGACTTGGTAGTACTAAGTAGTAGGAACTTGAATTGTTTCGCAAAATGCAGATTCGTTTGTTGAACAACCGCCACCTCCAATACACACGCACGCATACGCACGCACACACCCCTTTTGATTATTCTTTTTCTCCACCTTGATTTTTTTTTAGCCCTTTGACCTTCATGAGTGCTCAACTGAAATCTGCTCACAAGGTAATTCTTGATCTTCTTTTGTTTGCCTTTGCCCTTTTTTCCTTCGCAGTTCTTGTATCTTTCTTTTTCTTTAACAATCGGAACCGCCTGCCCTTTTCCTTAAAACTGAATTTTTCTCAGTTTTTAGCACAAGCGTCAAAGTGGCGTGATCACCGATTGCCACGTTTAGCAAACCACCCACGGTTTCAAATTAGCACCAATGCAGCGGCAGCAGTTTTAGGAACATTAAGGCGACAAGAACGACAGCCAGGATTATTGGAGGTAAAATATATAAATACAGGAACCAACAGAAACAAAGAGGTCACTATTGCTTTTCAAAGGAAAAGCCAGAGAACATGCAAGGGGTGAGGAAGTGGGGGCGCTGGAGGGGTGTTTGGAGGAGCCACTGGATAAAAATCGCCATATGATATGTGCTTAACCCGAAGGTTCCTCTTATGATGCGTAACCAACACAGATATCGTCGGACTTGATTCCACCACTCCGGTGGTCCAGCATAACACAACAACAGTACAAACATCAGCAAAGACGTTTTTTACAAAACCAGCGTTTACGCGATCCACGGAGAATTCAACGTCTTGAGCAAGAAGCAAACGCAACTCCTAGTGACCCACGCATTCAGGCTGCACTGTACAAGGTATACCATAGATCATTAGTGATTACTTTGGTTTGCAGGATAAAGAAGGAGCGGGGGTATATGAGAAGACATGCTCTGAGCGTTATTATATCTAAATAGGAACTTCGGATGGCTCGGAAACCGGAAGAGGTTATCACACGGTTTGAACGAGGAAGATTTGCACATGATGAGGAATGCTATCGTCAATATATTGCTGCTCTGGTGGAAACTGGACAGCAAAGCAAAGTCATTCCTGATTTGATGAACCGACTGCAACGCGAAGGAGGTAATACCTTAATCTTTTAAAGAAAACAGTCGACTGATGGACAAGCGAAAAACTGGAACTTTGGAACCATAAATAGGTAAAGGCGAATTAGCGGACGTACTTGCGGGCGTACGAAGAAATGGCGAGCTTGGAATGGGCAACACTCAAAAAGACCCAATCTATGTCGTGGTTGAAGAAGGTAAAGTACACGGGTATCTATTGCGAAGGATATGGGCTATCAGATAGAGAGCTCAACAATCATCATCTCTCTTTTTGCTTTCTTTAGCCCGTGGGTATTTTGTGTGGCGTATTCTTCGTTGGGTGGGTGTCACTGTCACCTACGCATTTTGTTTCTTGACCGTGTTATCGCTTGCTTTGGAAAATTCAGGCCTGCTCAAGACGACGACGACTCCACAAACTGAATATGAGCCATCTTCGCAACAGGTGGTCAAATTCACTGATGTGCAAGGGTGCGACGAAGCCAAACAAGAGTTGGAAGAATTGGTCCAGTTCCTCAAGAATCCACATCGCTTCACAGAACTCGGTGGCAAACTGCCCAAGGGTGTGTTGCTAACAGGGCCTCCAGGTACTGGTAAGACTCTGTTAGCGCGTGCAGTGGCTGGCGAGGCTGGCGTTCCCTTTTTCTTCATGAGCGGAAGTGAGTTCGATGAGATGTACGTGGGTGTCGGTGCACGTCGTGTGCGTGATCTATTCGGTAAGTGCTCAGATGTATCATTGATGTTATGTGTTATGTAAGCCCATGATTCATGTACTCACATAGACATTCATATTATTAGCTGCTGCTCGAAGAAAGGCACCCAGTATTGTATTTATTGACGAACTTGATGCGATCGGATCGAAGCGTAATCCTAAAGATTCGACGTACATGAAACAAACCCTGAATCAGCTTCTGGTCGACTTGGACGGTTTCTCACAGACAGAAGGCGTGATCTTTATTGCTGCCACCAATTTCCCGGAGCTCTTGGATAAGGCCTTGGTGAGACCCGGTCGTTTTGATCGCATGGTTAACGTCCCACTCCCGGATGTACGCGGTCGCATGCAGATACTGAAGCATCATATGAAGGCAGTGATGATGGCACCCGATGTGGATGTCTCTGTGATTGCAAGGGGAACACCTGGATTTAGCGGTGCGGAGTTGGCGAATTTAGTGAATTTGGCAGCTATCCAGGCAAGCAGAGAGAATGTGCGAGAAGTCGATATGCGTCATCTGGAGTATGCCAAGGACAAGATCATCATGGGTGCCGAGAGAAGAAGTGCAGTGATTACGGATGAAAGCAAAAAATTGACAGCATATCATGAAGGCGGTCATGCATTGGTAGCCTATTATACCCCCGGCGCCATGCCTTTGCACAAAGCGACGATTATGCCTCGTGGGCGAGCGCTAGGAATGACAGTCCAGCTTCCCGAAATGGACAAGGTAAAAACAAAATTCCCTTTATGTGAAATGTAAGAGAAGTATGATGATAATGGCGGATATGAAGCTCTAAAATGGTGTTGTACATCTAGGATTCCTTTACGCGTCGAGAATTCTTGGCACAGCTAGATATATGTTTGGGTGGGCGTATTGCGGAAGAGCTGATATTTGGTTCTGACAATGTCACGAGCGGTGCCCATAGCGACATTGTCAAAGCAACCGAGGTTGCTAAGCGAATGGTGCGACATTATGGCATGAGCGAGAAAATCGGACCTGTTGAGTATGACGATGAGGATATGCAGCTCTTATCTACGGATACAAAGCAGCTCATCGAAGGAGAAATCAAGGAATTTGTCATGGTAAGGTTGTTTTGCTGATACGGGACATGCACTTTATATTTACTCGCTTCTTCTGATTCATGAATAATAGAGTGCCGAGTTGCGTGCAAGAAAGGTTCTTACAGAGCACATGGATGAGCTCCATCGATTAGCCAAGGCATTGATAGAGTATGAAACGTTAACACAGCAAGAGATTATTGACGTAATTCAAGGGAAACCTATTCGACGATAAACCAACAAACCCACATACACAACATCAGTCACACGCACATGCCATATCCTTCTCTTCACACACATACTTGCATTTCCTCGTTCCGCGATAGATAACTCTAGTTTTCTCTTCTTTTATATATCACTTCTTTGTTTTCTTTGTCCATACCTTCTTCACAAAGCTCTTATACTCTCTTTCTCGCTTCCGCCCAATATCTTTAACAACGTATGAAAGAATCTGGTACTCTTTTCCTTTGGACTTCTATACAAAAGCCGTGAATGAAAATGTAGTTCTGATTCTGCTTTCCTACTCATTTAAGCAAACAACCGCCACTCGAGTTTGCAGTGTCTGTCGTTAGTAAGCGAAGCATGGTGACACAAACTACGCTGGCAATCTCCGTGTCAGGCGCGGCCACAGCAATTCAGCCGTTGGTGAGACGCCAGAACAGAATGCCGTGATAATAATCAGCTATGCGAGCGACACGTCCTCAGGAGATATACAAAAGGACTCGAAATATAAGTTAGACTCTCAACAGTTACAGTTTACGATGGTAATTGTACTTGGCACCATACGTTTTCTTTCCAACAACTGGACTATGATGGATGAGCGTTTCACTTTCCCCGCTTATGAGGCATAGCGTGACAGTTTTTATTTAAGGTCCTTCTGGCTGTGACTTGTGCCGTCGAAAAGGTATAAATAAGAGTGCTCACCTCAAAGCTGCTGCTGTTTTTTTTTTCCTTAGACGAATCTTCCAGAATTTGGAAAAGATGATGATCTTTCCTGGCCTGTTGAACGATCAAGCTTCCACTTTGGTTCATGGCTCTGCCGTGTGCTTATGGGAGGTCTGACGAGACACGCTGAGGCCTTCAACCATCCTTAACAGCGTGGTTTTCACTGATCTGATTATTTACCAACTGGAAAATCCCCCATTTATTATAAAAATAAAAGAAAATGATAAAAAAAAAAGTTGCTCCATTCGCAGTAACTGACGGACTGCAATAGCACATGACTTTGTAAAAGATTTTATTTTATTCACTTCACCCATGGTTCTTTGAGAATATAAGCCACCTGAAACTCGAACCCGCGTCTCGGAGTGCTCCGACTTGCTGCGTACCTGAAATTGGGCAGACTCAGCCTTGTAGCATATCGTTGTCAGTACAGTGCTTCCAACAAGCAATGTCGCAGCCAGCCAAAAACGAAGTCGTTGGCCAATCAAAATCGATGTCGTTGGTTGGTCAAAATCAATTTCGCACTTTTGGAAATGGAAGTCGTATTTTTAGAAACCATGTCGTTTGCATTTGAAAATGATGTCGTGTTACGATGATTTCTTGGCACTCGAAAAAATATAAAAATGAGGTCTTTCTTCTCCTGAGTCTGTTTTTTTCTTTTCTTCAATTGCTTAAATTTTAACATGAGTACAATATTTTTATTTGAAGATGGGCATGGAAATGTCGTTGATGAGAATGGAGGTCCTGAACCCATGGAATATATTGTTGAGCAGAATGAGTTCATTGTAGAGCCGATTGCGACTCACAGTGAGTACTTGAAAAATATGCGCTCTAGTGAATCTTCATCTGTTTGTCCAATGCTGACAGAAAAGCCAAAAGATGAAGACATTCGTATGAAAGAGGTAAACACAAAGCGCGATTATGTGCGCTATTCCCTCCAAGATAAGGTTCGCTTTTTCGAACTGAAGATTGAAAAGTGTATGAGCGCATCAGCTGCAGCGAAGCAGTTGGGTATTCACATTCGGACTGCTCAGAGATGGGTTAAACAGTACAATATGTGTCCTGATAGCATTTTTGAGGTTTGTAAGCAAATTGGTCGTAAATGTATCTTGAGCAAAGAGCATAAAACAGCTGTTATCAATTTTATTGATAGTAACCCTTCTGCTTCTGTTGTTGAAGTAACCGAGCATTTGTTGAATCGGTTCGGTGATCTGAAAGTTTCACGTAGCACTGTTTACAATTTCATGAAAAGTGAATGCAACCTTTCGTTGAAGAAGGCTGACTTTCATTCTGTTGAAAGGAACAGTCCAGCCAAGGTTGAAGAGAGACATGATTGGGTTCGTAAGTGGGAAAATACTGATATAAATTTTTTGACGAATTGCGTGTTTCTTGACGAGTCAGCTTTCGATATCAATATGAAACGCTCTAGGGCTTGGTCCAAAAAAGGTACGCGTGCCATTGTTACCCGACCAGTAACGAGAGCAAACACGACGTCGATATTGGGTGCCATCTCTGCTGAAGGTTTGATTACAATTGGTGTCAAAAAACCGAGACCAGCGAAGAAGAGAAAGGCTGAAGGATACATAAGCTCAGGTACCGTAACGGGTCATTATATCAGTTTCTTAAAAATGACTCTTGATGAGATAGACAAGCATCCTCACATGAAAGGCTACTATGTAGTCATGGATAATGCACCAATCCACACACATGAAAACATAAAAAAATATATTGAGTATCGAGGATACAAATGCGTGTATCTTCCTACTTACTCCCCTGAGCTTAACCCAATAGAACAATTCTGGGCAGTGGCAAAGAGTAAGGTTAAGCGTCATAGGTTTTTGCAGGAAGACACTTTATCAAAAAGAATCACGGAAGCTTGCAATAGTGTGGAGAAAAGTCATTTCCGAGGTTTCGTTTCGCATTCTTACAACTGCTTGGATAAATGTCGAAACAAAGTGCCCATATAATGGCAACCAACGACTTCATCAAAAGGCAACAATCAGAAGTAAGAACCACGTAAGTATCAATCAGGTAAGTAATTAGCAATTTTATTTCACTTTTTAAAGAGTATTACATCGACTGTCAGTCATTTTATGAGAAAGCAATCTTCAAATCAATATGCAGTAATAGATAAAAACAATAACTTGGTAGTGATTTTCCTATCAATTAGATTGTTTTGCAACTGTTTTTGTGACAAGTGCAGCTATTGAAATTGCATCGTTGAAATAATGGGAAAATGAATGAACAGAAGGTTTCAGTTCACTTTTTTTTTGACGAAATCAAGTATAATTTACTGCTTTACATAGCATTTTCATACTGACGAGATTGGTTAAGTGTATCCATAAGATGTATTGGGTAAAAAAGGAATCATGTAAAAAAAAAACGAATCACAAGAAAAAGAAAAAAAAACGAATCGAAAGGGGAAAATCGCAATTCATCAAGCAAACGTGTTCCTTTACTGTCCATATCGCACAGAACAGCTTCTTACTCGATCTTTGCTTCCGTCAATCAGTGTTTCCAAGCTTGCTAATGTTACTTTGTATCTACCAGCTATGGTGGCAGAATCGTCGGATTTTCTGCACAGGCGCCAAAATGCCTCGTTGATACCAAGCAACAATTTCATGTTCTTCAAGGATATGAAAGATGGAAGATCATCCAAGGATTGAGGAAAACGAAAATGTGCAATTTCAAAAAAAGTGTAAATCCCATTGGCAACCAAGCGAGAGACAAAAAACGTGATGTTAAACCCTACCATGTGAAGAGATAAAAATATATTAATATCCTATGTGGGTGATTTGATTTTTTGACATACCATGAATTTGAAAAGCAAGCGATCCATCCAATTTGTTCACGTCGATTGCATTTTTGTTGAAAATTGCCAATCGAAGGGTGTCCATGCAGAGAAGGTATTTGCTTGTGTTGCCTTGATTCACTTTCACTTCACCGTGCCCAACACTGTGATCATACTCGAGTTGTTGTTTTTTGGCGATGATTGCATCTGGTCGCAATTTTCCACCTTCGATTGGAATGGAATTCGTCCAACGTAAATGTACAAGCCTATCCGGATCACAGATTAAGCATGAAAGTAGAGGGTCAAAGTAAGTACTCCATAGTTCGCTTTCACTGATGTCATTGTTGTCTTTCAATGGTGTGTTTGGTAACTTTTGAATTCTGATCATAAAAAAAAGAGATTAATAAAGCATTATGAATAAAAAAAAAACTAAGCACATAAATATTGCTTACAAATTGGAGATTCCACGAACAAGACGTCTAGGACCATAATCCATATCAGCAGACATGACTGTAAGTTCAACAATGGCTTGCTCTCTTGTTTTAATTGACATGCTGAGATTCGTGATGGTTTTTGTGAGCGTCAGATAATGCTGATCATTGAAATCGAGATTGTAGTTCATCGATTCGGAAGACAAAGACGCTGCTAATTCTTCCAATAATTCACTGGAAAATACCTTCGTGGCAATAGAACTGTGCTGATGCTTGTTTAAGATCAAAATATGCGATAAAGCTGCCAATTCATTGATATAGGGTTCAAGCGGAAGTTTTGTGTGTTTTTTGATCAAATCATGGACAACTGACTTGTAATTCTCGAACATGAGAGTAATGTTTTTCCCGCGGAAGATCCAGGGGTTAACATTGATATTGTCTGAATTAACATTGGTATCATTGTTGCTGGTGATGGACGAGGTCGGGTAAAGCTGACAACTTCTATCATCGTCGCTGAAAGAGTTGTCGTCGGTTGTTTCTTGAGCATCATTCGCATTGATATTTTCTTGAGTGTCAATAGTACAGGCTGTTTCTTGGTATTCAGTAGTGTCTTTGGTGCTTTCTTGAATATCAGCAGTGTCGTCGGTAGTTTCTTGATCGTCAACACCATCGAGTGTTTCTCGGACAACAGTATTGGCCTTAGCATTCAGACTTCGCAACCTGTGTTCAGTAACAGAGCCAATAAACTTTGTACAAGCTCCATCTGTTCGCAATATGATATCCAATTCCTCTTGCTCGTTCCAAAATCGTTGATAATCAGCAGAACCAGTCCAAGTCTTGTACTCCATTCTAACGCGTTCGTAATGTTGAGTGTTACTGATATACTTTGAGAGAATATTGAGGTATCGTTGTTGCGAACTACACTTGTCCAAGCATTGGAACTTTTCAATAAACTTTCTAAAAGTAAGATGGCGTAGGTTGTCCAAGCACCATTGTGCATCGTCTGGTACTTGAATCTTTGGCTTCTTTCTGGAGAGTGTAGATGCCGACGACTTTTTTTTGGGTGGCATTTCAAGGAAGAAACATACAGTAATCTACACTGCAAAAGAAGAAAACAAGAAGTCACACATGAACTTTGAATCGGCGATTTTTGTGAAAAATTCTTATGATTACTGGGATGTTTTGATTTTCTTTATTCCTTTGGCTTAAATCTTCCGGTTGAAAGGTAATGATGGTAAGAGACTGATTCGGACTACAATTGTGGAGTTGCAGTGAGGTTAGTAGTCAGTGAAGGTCTTGCTTTTGTAAGACTGGAGATGAACGTCTATGTTACTGGTGTATGCATCGTCGTTGAACGGACTTACATCGGTTTCACTACAAAACTGGGAGCAATAGTTAAGCAGTCTCCTTTTTCGTAATGTTTATGGATACGTCACACTAACAGTGTCTTTTTTTTTATGGAGAATTGGACAATTAGAACCATTGCAAAGATGGTAGACCCAAGCCTTTCGTCACATTGTACATACTTGCTTTTTGGTCTAGTCTCAAAATCTATTTGGCGCAGATGTATCAATAAAATTAGAACGCAATAGATTTGCACTTTTGTCCTTTATATTTCCAGAACTAATCCCAATAACTTAGCCTGCAACACTTTCTGTCAGCTGTAACGACACAACTTGCCTGGTTTTCATGTTTTTTTTTCGTGTTGCTGGCGTTGTGCAAATCAGTTTGCTTTTTACTTTCATGGTCGCTCATAAAATGACTGACAGTCGATGTAATACTCTTAAAAAAGTGAAATAAAATTGCTAATTACTTACCTGATTGATACTTACGTGGTTCTTACTTCTGTATTGTTGCCTTTTGATGAAGTCGTTGGTTGCCATTATATGGGCACTTTGTTTCGACATTTATCCAAGCAGTTGTAAGAATGCGAAACGAAACCTCGGAAATGACTTTTCTCCACACTATTGCAAGCTTCCGTGATTCTTTTTGATAAAGTGTCTTCCTGCAAAAACCTATGACGCTTAACCTTACTCTTTGCCACTGCCCAGAATTGTTCTATTGGGTTAAGCTCAGGGGAGTAAGTAGGAAGATACACGCATTTGTATCCTCGATACTCAATATATTTTTTCATGTTTTCATGTGTGTGGATTGGTGCATTATCCATGACTACATAGTAGCCTTTCATGTGAGGATGCTTGTCTATCTCATCAAGAGTCATTTTTAAGAAACTGATATAATGACCCGTTACGGTACCTGAGCTTATGTATCCTTCAGCCTTTCTCTTCTTCGCTGGTCTCGGTTTTTTGACACCAATTGTAATCAAACCTTCAGCAGAGATGGCACCCAATATCGACGTCGTGTTTGCTCTCGTTACTGGTCGGGTAACAATGGCACGCGTACCTTTTTTGGACCAAGCCCTAGAGCGTTTCATATTGATATCGAAAGCTGACTCGTCAAGAAACACGCAATTCGTCAAAAAATTTATATCAGTATTTTCCCACTTACGAACCCAATCATGTCTCTCTTCAACCTTGGCTGGACTGTTCCTTTCAACAGAATGAAAGTCAGCCTTCTTCAACGAAAGGTTGCATTCACTTTTCATGAAATTGTAAACAGTGCTACGTGAAACTTTCAGATCACCGAACCGATTCAACAAATGCTCGGTTACTTCAACAACAGAAGCAGAAGGGTTACTATCAATAAAATTGATAACAGCTGTTTTATGCTCTTTGCTCAAGATACATTTACGACCAATTTGCTTACAAACCTCAAAAATGCTATCAGGACACATATTGTACTGTTTAACCCATCTCTGAGCAGTCCGAATGTGAATACCCAACTGCTTCGCTGCAGCTGATGCGCTCATACACTTTTCAATCTTCAGTTCGAAAAAGCGAACCTTATCTTGGAGGGAATAGCGCACATAATCGCGCTTTGTGTTTACCTCTTTCATACGAATGTCTTCATCTTTTGGCTTTTCTGTCAGCATTGGACAAACAGATGAAGATTCACTAGAGCGCATATTTTTCAAGTACTCACTGTGAGTCGCAATCGGCTCTACAATGAACTCATTCTGCTCAACAATATATTCCATGGGTTCAGGACCTCCATTCTCATCAACGACATTTCCATGCCCATCTTCAAATAAAAATATTGTACTCATGTTAAAATTTAAGCAATTGAAGAAAAGAAAAAAACAGACTCAGGAGAAGAAAGACCTCATTTTTATATTTTTTCGAGTGCCAAGAAATCATCGTAACACGACATCATTTTCAAATGCAAACGACATGGTTTCTAAAAATACGACTTCCATTTCCAAAAGTGCGAAATTGATTTTGACCAACCAACGACATCGATTTTGATTGGCCAACGACTTCGTTTTTGGCTGGCTGCGACATTGCTTGTTGGAAGCACTGTATAACACAGTAACCAATATACAAGCTGCCGGCACGCTTATGCAGCCTAGCACATTTTCTTTAGATACATATGAAAGTGCGTGTGACTTGTAAGAAAATGACGCTCCTTTTTTTCCGGAGAGATAGAAAAACCAAAGCAGAGCCTGTTCGCATAGCTACAGCAGAGGCTTGTGATGAAAAATCGGATGCACCTACTAGAAAAGATACGCATAAGCACTCTCATGGTTCCTTTTTCTCCTTTGCTGAGGATGTATTTTACTCGTCAAAAGATAATGCTGTTTGAGTTTTCTCAGGTCAGGAACCAATCAGTGTTCGAGATTATGGTTTAAACTTGTGCAAAAAGAAAGGCCCTAACTGTTGCAACCTTCACCTCCGTAGTCCGGGGCTCATAACAATAAGTCTCAGGATCGCTTTGTTATTTCCTCGTGTGTCGCTTGCTCATATCAGTTTTTGATAAAAGCTGAAAACCAATGAATTGAACTTTTACTCACGTTCTCTCTCTCATCTTCTTCAAACTGGCGTCATATAGAATCATACTAGAAAAGAGAGATCCCAACAGCTTCTACGTTCTCTCGCAATGTTCTGTATACGTACTTGTTAATTTTTCGAAAGCTACCTTTTATAGTCGAGGCCTTTAACATCTGGATGACAACTTTCTCGCTTTCCTCCGCCTTTTGCTCCTTGAAAAGGCGCTGAGCCTGGTGCTGTGTTTTTCTTTGCTCCGCGCAGTAAAAAGATCCCCCTCCCGATGTGTCACACAAAAGAGTCTTGTATAACACACAGTAGCAAATAAAGTCGTCACTGCATGCTGCCATGACAGGAACTGATATGGAATCCTACACGCACATGTGACCCAATATGTTCGTTTTTAGGATATCAGTATACCAAATAACTTAGACAGATGCCATCTGTGGAGAACTGACTCATTGGATTCGTCAAATAGTAATCGTAAGTTTAGATGTTTGCGAACACTCATATTCGGATAGTCATCCCTCCCGATAGCACAAATGAGGCTTTTCATCATATTTTCAATATGATCTGAGCAATAGAGTAATATTTCACATGCGCCTGATGTCTCTCTTGTCAATAATTGCAGCCTATCTTTATCCTGCAAAAAGTCCTAATTGAGCCACTTATCAAGCTATGCTGTAGAAGCACGTTCTTGTTGTCGTCAGATCGTTACATGTTAATGCACCGCTGGAAGAGACACTTTCTTCTTCATCGACGTAAGATATTTAATGTATATATATGTATATTGAAGCCTTATATTTGCAGCAATTTCCAATCTACAAAGCTGCTACATGTTGATGCTGGCATGTATATATACAGAAACCGTTAACTGTTTTCTACCTTGAAGGTGTGCGTATGTGTACTTTAATCTATGTTGGTTTCTCATGTAATATTAAAGATCGTAAATTGACTCTCAACCCAAAGTGCTCTTCATTGTGCGCTCAACACACAGGTATTGTCTGGTTTCTTATGTTTTTTACTGTTATTTATTGTCGTATACCTTCCACGTACCAGCACTTGATCATTTGGGATGGCTGCAATGTTTCCTTTTCCTTGGTTCTCCTATCGATCCTACTTTTATATATTGAGAACGGTTGTTCCGTGCGTTTGGAAAAAGAGTAAGGGAGCAAAACCGCGGAATAAATTCATGATGCTTTTCTAGAAATAGCAAGGATCGTGGCTGTTCATCGTTGGTCATTGGAAGAATACGTGAAAGACGGTACAACAGTTACCGCTTACGTTTTCTTGACTCAGATCAGTATGTCCTCTCGTCTATGGGCTTTCGGTGAAGAAGAATTGTCATATGGTATATGTATATTCCTTTATAAGTATTAACTTTGTGCAATGCATACATACGTATCGAGAACAGACGAGAACCGCAAAATAGGTATGTAATCGCTCATTTATGATGATAAATGGAAAGAGAAATCTTATATAGAAAGAAACATTAATTGGCAGTTAAGCCCTCTTTACCAAAGGGTACGTGTATCAAATGAATGGAACTATTCGTAGCTAGGCTGAAAAAACCGATACATATGTGACCAAATAGGCGATCAAGATAAAGTTCACAAGAAGATTTGGAATGATGATAATAACTACTACTGAAAATAGTAACAAGCAAGGTTTGGGGAAAGCCCATCAATTAAATTTAACTTTATACAGGTGATACTAGATTGTCTTTTTGATGACGTTGTAGATGGATGACGATACTAAAGATGATTGGAAGGTAAATCTTTTGGTGCATTATCGATTATATTATATTACGCCTATAGGACATCAGTATACGAGTCTACCTAGGGAGATAATGATCATGAAAATAGACTAGTGCTTGTTTTGGTGTTCTAACCTTGTTGAAAGTTTCTATTTGTTTATATACATTTGTTTTAGACTTTTTTTCTTCTGGGGTGTACTGAGGACTTGCTACAGGAAAGGTTTACATTGTCCACTGTTGTTCGAAAACAGTAGTAGCATAAGGTTGCTATGAAAAATGGATCTGCTGCCTTTAGTTATTAGTGTCAACGGATGCGCCTAATACGAATGAATCGTTGAGCACCAAAGACACTCTACCCACATTATATCTTTTGTTTACGTTTCTTTCATGTCATGGGAATTGGTAATTTGTCATCAGTCTAATGGATGCGAGTTCTCAGAGAAGAAAGAGAGGAGTACGTGTGTTTATTGATGGCGAGAAAAGAGACGGTTTTTTGTTAATGATTAAAAGAAAGCAAATGAACATAAAATATAGGAATTCATACTATTAGATTCGGAAAAGAAGAGAAGCGATGCTTCTTTCCCAAAAAGCTAGCAAAGGGAATAAATGATGACATTGGATGATACAGTATATATAAAAACATGAAGTGGTGGTATTACTACAATTAGTGCTGTATGTGCATGTGAAGTTGACGTGGCTTTGTCGTAATGATTTGTTACAGGAAGCGTGTTACAGAGGAAGAAGAAGGAAGGGCTATAAGTACAGATTATAAAAGCTGCATGGCTATAGAGAGATATATCTTTCAGAAGAATGAGGATGAAGGAGGAAAGAGCGGGATAACGATAAAGACGATATAAATGGGCGTTTTTTGGGCTATTTTCATGGCGTTACGACAGCATCATCTTGCATAGATGAACTGGCAGTGGTTGTAGGAGAGGATGAGGGAGATACAAGCAATTGCTGTTGATCGTCTTTATTCGTTGACGCTGTTGGGTCTTTTTCCTTGTTTGCTTCAGCAGCAGCTCGCTTACGTTCCAGCTTGGCATAGTGAAGACCACAGGCATTGCAGAGAGTACGAGCACCGTCAGGACCTCGGCGCCACTCGGGTGTTTCTGAGATATTACATGAATGACAGCGTCCTTGGAACACGTTTCGCTTCTATAGAAATCAATTATTGATACATGTTAACCATAGTCTTTAGACGGAGAGAGAAAATGATGTGTACATACTCTTCGCTTGCGTTGGCGAAGGCTACGCAAAGGATTACTGTCGTCATAATGCATTGCTTCGTCGTCATCGTGCATCTCCGGTCGTTGGTCCACCTGAAGATTGAAAGTACGGTGAGTCTCTATACCTTGTCTGCTGCAATCGGTTGGTTGTGTGAATCCAATGACAAAAAACTTACATAAACACTTGTTGGAGTGACCAGTGTGGAGTAATAGGCTTGACGTTTTTCTTCTTGAGCAGCGAGTTGCTGTTTTTGCATTCGTAAGAGTGCGTTTAAAATTTCGTTTGCATGACCAATCATGTCGTCGAGCCATGGTTGAGAGTTAGCCAAAAGGTGTGCATCGACAGGCATATTGGATTGTTGACGAAGCATTGTTTCGCGCATTGTGGTGCAATTATTGACAACCTTTAGAGCAGCAAATGAGTAGGTGAGTGAGTGAGTGAGCTAGTAAGTACATGAAGGAAAAGGTAGAGCTGCTTGTCAAGCGAAACACACACCTGGTCCATGTCTTGGAATACCCGCTTGCGTGTAGCAGCCGCTCGCTGTGTTTCGATTTGTTGATGTTGTGATGCTCGGTAGTCAGGTTGTGGCCATGGGGCTAGTTTTTGTGGCGACGGTTGCTGGTGATGTTGTGGCGGTGAATGCGGAAGTGGCTGTGAATGCAAAGTATGTGGGTATTGGTGTTGTGCTTGTGCTTGTGTGTGCGATTGGAAATTTAGAGGAGAAAGTCGACGGCTTTGGTCGAATGCTGTCTGCGAAGAGATGGTTGCTGCTGGAGCGGATTTGTGATTGCCGAGTGGCGGTGAAGGCAAGGACATGGAAGGACCCCCACCACCTGGGCCGCCGAAACTCCATGAGGAGGAAGAGGAGGAAGTGGATGACGACGACGGAAGTTGGCTGTCAATGCTGGAGATGGGAGGGAGGATGGGACGGTCGCTGGACGAGTACTCTGATGTTTGCATGTATGAAGAAGTACTTTGGAAGAAGTATTAGACGAAAGAGAGAGAGAGAAAGAGAGAAAGAGGAGAAAATATTTTTCTTTAGAGTTACAAACAGTGTTTAATATCGAGATTGTAAAGCAGATACGGTTGCCGATCAGACATGTCCTACAATGTAAAATGCCAGGTCAGAAAAGTAAAAAACGCCCCGTGTAACCCGAATGTCCGGCGAGCTCCCCAGCCCAAAGTGCGTTTGCATTGATTCTGGCTCCAGCTAAAGCCGTGTGCTCGCTATTCCAGAAAATATGCACACACAAGAAAAACTTTGTTTCCCCGCATCCGCCTGCTGGTTTTTTTTATCTTATCTCAATTTCTGTTTTAAACCGTTTTAAACGTGTAATAATTCCGCGCGGTCTTGAACTTGTGTGTGCCGCCCCTGTCTGTGTTCCCCGAACATCGAGGACCCTGAGCGAATGAGGTACCAGCAAGCTGCCTGCGTATGTATTATACCGCTTCCCTCTTTAGCATACTCCGGAAGGGCGGGTGGACAAGATCTCTGCTTGGACGTTTTATGGTTTACCATCGGTTACAGCCTGCTGAAGCTTATCTTGGAAAAGTAAAATATAGACCCGCCGCCCCCCCACGCTACTAGAAACGTCCGAGAGAATAATAATGAAACAGCAACAACAATCCCCGTGAATTCGGAAACTGAGTTCTGTCACTTCTCGCGCTGGTTTCTGTTCTCATTGGACAGAGATAACAAACCTGGCCCTTCGCCCTGCCTATCACACTTATGATGGGCTTCGTGAGAAACTTCATGTAGGCGGCCTTCATCAAACCTTGTCTGCGGGGTACTAGCAGCATGTTGCTATAGCAACTCCTGCGTAGTAACCACAGCCAAGAAGTACCAACCGACCCCCCAACCTTCTTTACCTACTACTCCAACCCACCCCCCAAAAAAAAGAAGGCACACAACATTAATTGCTCTGTACAACAACAGTCTTTTCTTTTATTTTTGCAAAGTATCTCGCATGTTGCCGTTGGCTGATGCAAACATTGTTCCTGCGTCCATGGATCCTGAAAAGCCTATCATTCCTAGAGAAGGACCGGCTAGGCCTGTTGCCGGCTGACTGATACGGTTCATGGCTGCTGTGTTTGCGGGTGAGTTCATCATGGTATGGGCAGGTTGGAATGCGTGTTGTGGTAGATGGAGCTGTTGTTGCGGGTGTAAGGGAGATGGCGTGCTGCCGTTATTATGAACAGAAGGGGAGGTATTGGTATTGTTGTTATTGTTGTTATTATTGTAGAGGCTCGACAAGCTGCTGTTGCTGTCACTGTGAGCCATGGACACGAACTTGGGTGTAATGGTATCAAACAGGATGTCTCGCAGTCGATAGCACTGCCTTCGTCGCTTTACAAAGTAGAATGGCTTTTCGGCAAGAGGCATAGGGCAGCTCGTGCGTATGGCATGCATTACGTTTTCCACCTCCTCGTCCGAGTTTACGAATTGCTCGTCGTTGGTTTGCGTGCTGTCTTGCGCATTGACTCCGCCAGCACCACCCGTAGCAGCAGCAGCAGCAGCACTACTACCACCACCACCAGCAGTGCTACCACCGACACCACCAGCGCCGCCAGCACCGCCGGCAGGAGCAGGTGATGCTGTCCTGTTTTGTAATTTTTTGGCATTCAATTTTGTCGTCGCTTTGGCCACCACCGTCGCACCTTTGTTGGCACCTGTGCTTCCACCTGTAGCTATATTTTGCTTGTTACATTTGCAAACAATCGTTTCCCGTAACCTTATCCAGAGTTGACTTTTTTTTTCACGCAATCCGACTTGTTCCCTCCCCTACCACCCCTCCCCCACTTCTCCAACGTCCGAAGCTCGGTCCATTGTTCTTACACTGTGGCCGGCCAATCGCTTTCTTTTGATATGCTGACAGTAGCACATCATAGGGCTGGGATCGTCCCGCTACCGCACGCTTTGCACCCATGGAATGACTCTTGCATGTCAACGACCGAGTGCACGGCGTGTTGTTGGGTCCTTGGATCACACCACATTGCTTATCCAAGTCCAGAGGTGCTGTGATACGTGTATTGACAACTTAGTCGCTTTTCCTTCATACGATATAGTACGAGACATCTCACACCCCACAGTATATTTACCTTTCTGCTTGGGTGTCGCTTTGGCCTTTTTCTGTTCCTTCTTAGTCTTCTTCTTTTCCGGTTTCTCGTTTGTCGATGGGGGTCGTTTTGCAGGTACAGAGGTTGGATCCAGTGCTTCTGTAACTTTTTAAATTCAGTTTTCATAACCACGCCATTCCACCTATTGGTAGATCCAAAATCACGTGTAAACTGCTGCTACTAACCTTCAATCACATCACCACCACTACCGCTGCCATTGTTTTTCTTATCTGTCTGTTTCTTCTTTTTGAACGAAGGGTCGTTTTGTCGCTTCAGTGCAATTGGATCGTCGTCGTCGTCATCATCGTCGTCGTCGTCAGAAAAGAATCCCTTGATATTCGACTTATCGTTGTTGTTGCCGTTGTTGGATGAAGACGAAGATTCAATCTGGGTCAATGCCCGTGGCCGTTTATCACCTTGACCACATGTTTCTAGATACGGTAATAATAACATCGTCAAAGTTTCCTTCTCATAACATCTATCTCTCTTCTCGCTCTCGCACGTCCCTTTCTATCCGAGCATTCTTTTATTACCTGAATGGGCCCGAAAACTGCTTGCAAGAATAGGACGTTGGCAAGTTTTGCACTTGACCACAATGACATCCTCCTCCATCGTCTTTGTTCCAAATGCTTTACGTTCACTTGTCTCGAATTTTGTTACTGTAGGCGACAGTTCGTCGCCATCGGATAGACTGTCGTTGTCAGCCTCATCAAAAGAATCAGTGAGATCTCGCATTTTTTTCCACGCCGACGAAGACGTCGATCCACCGGTTGCTTCACGGATATCTGAGGGGTATTTGCGCTTCAACAGTCCACTTTCCGAATTGTATGGTAATCGGTTCCAACTAGAGTCTTCTTGAAAAACGGAGAGTGTGCCGGGTGTTACGTGCTTTGACCAATCGAATGCGTTTCCGTCTGCCGCTGTAATTAATGGTTTTGCTAAAGTAGTGATATCTGTCAAATTAAAGAAGCGTTTAGTTGTTGCTCTTCACCGTTAAACATATCATCGCAGACTACTGGATCAAAAACAAGAAAGAAGAGCGTGTGTGCTTCATATACAGAACTTGTTGATAATCCTACCTGTTTGAAACCGTTCAATTTCAGTTCCTTTTTTACTCAAGATATTTTGCTGTTCTTCTGTCAAGTAGTCTATGCAATGGATTCGAATTAATAAACGGGATCATACAAAAGAATAACTTGCAAAAGAACCACCATTAACCACCCCTTTCTTCCTATGGTATATTTGCGCTAAACTTTTTCTACTCTATTTAAGTGCATCTTTTGTCGTCTTCAATTCATTTTAAGCAACCAGATGCTTTTTCGTTCTTTCCATTTACCTTGTTTTTTACTGGGCCCGTTGGCCGACATGATCTTTTCCAAGGAACCAATGGTTTTTTATAAAGACAGAGAGAGAGAGAGAGAGCAGAATTAAAAGAAAGGTTGTATTTTCTTCTTGCGCAGCGCTATTCAAGGACGCAAAAGAATCGCTTTGTGAAATGGATCGCCCTGTTTGGTCGTTTTTTTTTTTCTTGACAACTAAGATTGGAAATTAGAGCTGCTTTCTTTTACAAGCACAGACCAATGTGCTACCTACCTTTTGAGCGTTGGAGGAACCGGGCTGTCCTTTCTCTCGTTGCAAACGGATAGCTCTTTTCTCTCAATTTCCCGACATCCAATCACAGCGCTTCGTGTGCTGCAGTTTAGGTGACACCAGAACTGAAAGAGACGTGCTCATATTTCATGCATACACATTAATCACAAACTATTCTTTCTATTTCCGTTATGAGCAAGAACGCAGTTAGTGCTTTATTAATAGCTTTTTCCTTGACAGCAATTCTATAGCAGGGTTATTCAAAGTGCTGACAATTTAGTTGACGCGCTTTGTGTGGGACTTCCAGAGCTGTTCCCGCAGCAAATACTTTTTAGTTTTACCTATAAAATCATTCATAGTCAGTAAACAATATGGACTGATCCGTGTCAACATAAAACATAGCTGCTGCTGCAAAATTCTTACCGGTCCTATCATATAATAATCAGGGTTAATATAATTATTACTGTCCAGTTAGAGAAACTTTTATCATGGCAGCACGTTGCGAAGAAGGCAAAATTCTTACTCGGTTTTTGGAAGCTTGTCTACAAAGATAATTTTCGACGGGCATTTGTATCCTGCCAAGTTTCTACGACAGTGGAAAATAACTGCTTCGGCCGTGATTGCTTTGCCTTCCCAGACGACAATATAAGCGAAAGGGCGTTCACCCCAAATTTCATCTGGACCACCAACAATGGCACTAGTAATCAAAAGTTTTAGCATCATCAATAACCACCGTCAAGCAACATCCGTCATCATCATGATCAGAATAATCACATTCATCATTGTTATGTTTTTACTTACCAATCAGATACTACTTCCAGCATCATGATTGTATTTTCTACCTCAATAGAGCTGATATTCTCTCCTCCGGACACAACAACGTCCTTGGCTCGATCGATCACTTCAACCGCCCCATCAGGATGTCGCACACCCAAATCGCCTGACCAGAAAACACCTCCTTGAAACGCCTTTTTCGTCGCCTTTACGTCATTATAGTAACCCAACATTGTCGTGTTACCAGACGAACATATCTCCCCGACTTGTTTTCCATTTGCTACTACATCTTTGCCAGTTTTTGGATCGAGTACCCGCGTTTCATCTTGCGAAATAATACTGAAGCCTTGACGAGATATTAGCTCTGCATGTTGCTCCTCTGGATACTGAGACAGAGCCGCTCTGTCATACGTATGCACACTTGGTCCAGATGTCTCTGTCTTTGAGGTTCAAAGAAAAGTTACACTTGTCAGCTGAGAAGTCTGGTCGCATCTTTTTTTCATCGATTGTTTGACAACCTACCAAGCCATATGCGTGCACTGGATAAATGTTGAGTGTGTTGAGTTTGCCGATCACCTTGCTTGAAAGTGGCGAACCCCCAATTATGCAGGAAACGGGATGGTCAAGACAAACAGCATCTTTATGATGGGCTAACTCGTTCTGCACGGTGGGTGCAGCGCCATAATGTGTTACGCGATGCTCTTGTAGCAATTTCCATATGCGAGGATAATCAATTTTATCGAGCATAACATGGGTACCTGTTTTGTTGTACAGCATCAGTGAAGAAGGGAGTCAGCATCAGTATATTGAGCTTAACCGTAACAGTGGGGGTTAGCTTATTGCTGCTGACGTGCACGGCATTCTGAACCAACCTCCTACTGCCACAACAGCCCATGTAAAGTTCCAGCCATTGCAATGAAACATTGGAGCGGTCCATAGATATTTCGTGTCCAGCGTTAGACGTGCATGCACACACATGTTCATTGCCATCAAGTAACAGCTCCTATACGACTGCATGACGCCCTTTGGTTTGCCAGCTGAGCCTGATGTATAGTTGATTGTGATAAGGGCATTCTCGTCTGTCGTTAAAGGTAATTCGTTCCATTTCATCAGCATAGTACCACTAGCTTCTTCTTTCTTCTTCTTCTCCTGCAATAATAGCTCGTATTGGCAAGAAGGTTGGCCCGGATTCTGCTGATCCGCCACACGGATCATCTTTATCGTTTCTTTAACACCAGGAGTAATACGAGACAGATGCTGTTCCTGTATGATTAACACTGTTGCTCCACAGT
Organism: Zychaea mexicana; assembly: GCF_025766255.1. NCBI lineage: Eukaryota > Fungi > Mucoromycota > Mucoromycetes > Mucorales > Lichtheimiaceae > Zychaea > Zychaea mexicana. The sequence goes on along the minus strand of NW_026516723.1, from coordinate 76,326 downwards.
GTTTGATCAAGTACTCATTCTCTGGTGGAGCCAACCGTGTGTTGAGTGGCACTAGTATACATCCTGCAGCAGGAACTGCAAACGTTGCTTCGAGATAAGCAGGTGTGTTTTGACACAAGACCGCCACACGATCGCCTGGTCGAACATGAAAATCTTGGATCAAGACATTCGCAAGTTGCAAAACACGGTCCGCCAAGGTTTCATAGTCGTAGGCTTGATCGCCGTGAATGACGGCAGTTTTGTTGCGGTACACCATGGCACTTCTCAATAGAAAACGAATGGGGTCCATTGGTGTATGATATGGCACTTGCTCGGGTCGACGGTCAATTTGATCTAGAAAACGCACAAAAATACTTATTTAAACGGGCGGGACATAAACTATACATGATTATATCCTCTTTTTACATTTTTTTAAGCAAGTGTTATTATATTGTGGGGATAAATGGTTAGTAACAGCTTTGATTCTCGCTTTAGCTGTTGCAGCTGCAAGACTTTGCGTTATTGAAGACATGTTGTAATGATGAAAAAAAGGCAGAGGAACCAGTTATAATAGACAACATTCTCTGAGTTTTTATGCATCACCTTCACGGCCTCCCGCAAAACGCCTTAAGTGTCAATGTGATACCGCCTGCATGCATGTGGTATAGCTCCTGCGTTTTTATTTATCGGGAAGCCAACATTTTGGGAAGAAAATATAGATACACACAACAACCATCCATTTAAATAATCATATCCCATATAGATGGATAACCGCCATGACATTACTGTAGGTCTATAGAAATTGCTGTACTTTTTATCCTTCTTTGCCCTGCGTTTACGCTCAACTTGCTCTGATAAAAAGATGTCAAGTAGCGTCAATATACATTAAGCTTGAACAGCAGAATAGAACCCATAGCTAGTAAAGTGATTTACCCCCAATCAAGATATAGATTTTATACCCTTTTCATTTTAGTAACTTCTGGAATTCAATTTCTTTTGTTGTATCATATCATATACAGAGCAGGAGCCGAACAGCGTGTGTATTAAATAGGTGAATTGATATTATTAATCATTCATATAGCATTAAGTAATATAAATTGGATATCTGTTCAAGTGGATTGTGTGAATTACGTGATCATTATATTGACAACTTCGTCCTAAGCATAGGTAAACCGCGTACTGTAACACCAAAATTATTCGGATGAGCACATGTGAGGTTATAAGGGAAATAACAGCAACCTTTAATGACTGAGCAGATATTATATGTTATTGATCAGGTTCACACCTTCAAGGTCTCATTACTTTTTATATATGCATGAAATGCAAGAAAACAGCCTTTACTATTTATATTTGCATATTTTTTATAGGTTTATTTTGTCATCCATTTCCAAGAAAAAGTTATGGGCACCTAAAGTTAACCCTAGCATTCAGAGCAGAAACTTAGATTACTGTAGAAGCAAAAGAATAAGGGGCTATCATTACCACGGACGTAAACTTACTAACAACATTTGGTAGGATAAACATATCCTTTTTATCACATCAGAATAACACTTACTTTTGCTAGGAAACATATAGCCATTCTCGTAGAGTACAACATCTCTTTATACAGAGCATTTCATGATATTAACCCCTCAGGATTATCAAGCCTTTTATCAAGCCGCTTGTAACGCTCAAATTTAAGCGACCTAAATTTGAAGCTGGTCTCGCGATAACCTCATTAACCAAGACACAATTGAAAGCACTCGACACAGCCCAAAACCAATGCCTCCGCATAATATACGGAGCGAACCCTTACTCTTAGCTAAAGTAACACGACATATTGCCAACCTACCCAGCATGCAGGAACGCACCACTACTCTACAAGCGAAATTTTTATACAGGGCATACTTTTTGCACTGATGATGCTCTACTTACCACACTCTTGTTCACCATCACAAACAGCCATTGTACCAAACTATGCCGTACTTTCATCTGGCAAAATGTACCAGCATTACAAGAAAGCACCAGCGTTTACAGTCAAAATAAAATATCAATTTCATAGTATATACCTGAAACAAGGATAAGTACACAACTCTTACACGTACATATTCTCATTCTTTTAAAAGATGCCACCATCAAGCCGAGAACAAAGGGTTGTTTGCTTCAAAACGTGGTTTTCATAGCAAGTCGCCTTTCAATTTTTTTTTCTGATTTTCGGCCAAGTTGGATTTTCATTATAGTTGCTCTCTGGTTTTTTCTACGGCGTAATCCGAAAGATATAAATTGCCGTTAGTTGCCGTTTGTAGCCTTTCAAACACCTGGAACAACCTTCCACGACGCTAAAGGTCTCAAAAGGCCCAGAGGGCATTGTCATTTTGGATCATGTTTATTGACTTTTCCTAAAGCTACGCTACTTCCTAATCAAAAACATCTCTTTGATAAAGGTCATCATATCCTCTTGTGTATCCTATTAATTACCTGATATGCATTTAAAGATGAAAGTTACTTCTTGTTGCACATTTTACATTTGCCACAGACATGACGCCAAGCCTCAATTACTCTTAAGCATACGCACCGCAAGCAAGTGACCATATTTCTATAGGAGAGGTCTATAAGTCTTGCCACAATAAATCACATACTTTTCAACTGTGACATTTGCCACTATATTTACAACCATTTTGCGCGATTCCGAGGCAGGAAAATGTTCACAACAATGGCAAATGAATGATAGACTTAGCAGCAGCTTATAGAAGTTATGACAAACAGTGAGCTACAGTTCTAAACACAAATATGCTCCGAGAAGCTGTAGAATACACCATTTTTTACATCTATCTTAGACCAGACAACTGTTGCTATTATGCTACACACCACGCCTCAAACTGAACGCAGTCTAAATATTCGTGGATATTCAATGATGGCGTGTTCCACAGCGTTCTACCACAAGGCCAGAAAAAGAAGGAAGTACTGGGCCCCACAACAAAGTCACATGCTGGTTTAAATATTCGATAAATAAAGGTACTCCTCAAAGGCCATAGTTATTTTATCTTTTCACAATACAAAAAATGACAAATGCTAAATTTATTTGGGCACCCTTTATAAATAGAAGAAAGACAGCACTTGTCAGATAATTATTCCTTTAATTTAAAGCAAACGCTATATACACAATATGTGTGAGAGAGAAATATAAGGTTATCCTTCACACCAAATTGCGCCCCGTCTGTATCACGATGCTAAATGATAAAGCGCACTAACTTTGTAGGTCAGAACAACGAGTCAATATAATGGAAAGTATATACATATGCATATTCAGAAACCTTTTTCTTTGTTTGATTAAAATTATTAACACATTCACCGATTCCTGATGATTCGTGGCAGCAAATCATTATCAGCTAAAACAGCAACGGCAGCGCTTTATTCGCGGGCAGCGCTCGTACTATTATTGATCACAACAATACTATCGGCAGTTTCCCAGGCGATCAATGTCGATATTCGGAGCGATACTGGTATGTAAAATGGCATGATAGCATGCTTTTTACATAACGAGATCATTGTCTAATACTGTAATAATAATGATGAGCTCTCCTACATTTAAACTATCTATAACCACATACACACAAATTAGAGTGCGTATACTTGTCACGACGTATCTGGTGCTATGGAGGGCAAGGGGACTTCGATAGCTCCTCAGATAACATGGTTTCCGTCATTGCCGACAAGCCATTATTTTTCTCTCTAGATCCATCCCAAAACACAACACCTTATGATATGAAATTTACGTTTGTTGCCGAAAATGACGTTGGTCCCAATCTTTATCATACCTTGGTGGCTGTACCTACCCTCAATACTATTGTAATGGACGGAGGCATGGGACTTGGTGATGGCACAACAATTCCACAACACCGTACAACAATCTATAACACCGACTCCGGAACTTGGACTAAGAATACTTCTTCTCCTCATATGCGTGTGTAAGTAATATGGTTTGAAACAATACCGAGTTTTTTCCTCTTCCCATTCAATTGCATAAAAAAGAGAATTGAAACAAAATTGATTAATGCTTTTTGGTATATAAATCAGGTACGGCCACACCGCCACATTGGGACCAAATAATACTATATACTTTTGGGGTGGACGCAGGTAAGGAAGGCATACCGTTTATGTATAAGCATGCATAATATGTACGCCCCGTCAACTACTTTTCAGTGTATTTTGGGAACATGATGATGAATGCTTTTATACTCTTTATCGTTTTAGAGATCAAAATACTACGGGCGAAGAAGGTACACTAGTAGACATTCCATTCCGCATGCATTGGTTCAATGTCGCAGTAAGTGATATTAGTAATATAGCAGCGAAAGCAGTGTATGTGTACGATGTGTGCGTGCAATTGAGCCACGTTTGGTATGTGTGAAATAATCTTAGGAAAATGCTTGGTCCCTTGGAAGTCCTGTGCACACAATCACAGAGCGACGACAATATCATGAGGCAGTATTGGGAAAAGACGGATCATCCATCTATTATATTGGAGGAATAATGCCAATGAGCATATTAAACCAGTATGGCATGACAGATTATCATGATTATGCTGACGTACCAATGAACGTAATAACCATCTTTGATACCAAATCGGGCGCCTGGCGATCAGAAAATACTACCGGACCAGTGGTCCCGTCGACTAGAATGCGTCATACACTAACATTGAGTAAGTCTTATGATGTATTCGGATACTCGGAAGATGTGGAGATGTTTGGGGGAAAAATCGTAACATCAACTCATCCTTGTATTAATGCAATTGGATCATAGAACCGAGCACGGGAGAAATCATATTGATAGGTGGTATCGGTCCACGTAAGTATAAATTTCATTCCATCGTCTAAGCTATTTCTAGGATGGTGTGGAGCAGCACAAAGGGACTACCACTAACCTGTCTTTCGTACTCACACTCTTCCGTATTAGTTGGGTCCAGACCTCGAGAAGACTATTTCTATATATTGGACACAGACAAGTTAGAATGGAGTAATAGAACCATCACGATGGAAGATTCAAGTGGGATAACTAAAGGTGTCTGCGGCCACTCTGGTATGTCATTCTGTTTATTTTTGCACTATAATTTTCTGTCATTGCCGTGTCTTTTTGAAAAGAAGAGAGGCGGGAGGACCGTTGCATAGTTGTATGCAACAAGATGTCAATGACGACTTGTGTTAGTAATCGGTATACTCGAAAAAAAAAAGAATTTAAAATCTAATTCGCATTGTTTTTTGTGTTGGATTATATACTTGCAAAAGCTGTTCTCGTTGGTAGCCGTTTGTTTATCATGTTCGGTTGGGATGGATATTGGATGATCATTACAGCAGGATTTGCGGTTCTGGATGTGGAGAAATGGATATGGCTTTCTTATCTTGATGGAAACTCTCCTACTACACCTACGGACGACAGTATTCCTGGCGATGGGAATAACAGCTATCGTTATCCTGGAAAAAATTTGTACGGAGGTCAAATAGCTGGTATAGTAATTGGCGCAATTGCTGGTGTAAGTTTTTACGGCCGGGTACTAAAGTGTCTTCAGTATCAACGTGAGCTTCTCTGTCTGCTATAACAAGTATGTATATATCATATGTAGGCTGCTTTTATTGCTGCTGCCATCTTTCTTTTTGTTCGGAGAAGACGTCAAAATGCAGGGATAGAAAAAGTTAGTACAATGGATGATGAAACAGCACCATCGCTGTCTCGAGCAAGCACTTTATACACATCCCCGCCATCATATTCTGGTAAGAAAAGTAAATAAATTATGCACATGATTGTAATTTTCTGCTAACTACACTACGCTATAATTCATATGCTTGAACCTGATAGCTGCTACTTCACAGGCAGGAAATAGAGACGGACAAGCTCCGCTTTTGTGATTTTCTGATGAATGATCATCGTGCAGCAGAGCATTACTTTAAGCATATTATAGCAAAAAGCGAGATGAATATAGGCTTGATTTTCCTGCTTGTCTCTCCTTGTAGTAATGTAATTGTAATTTATATATAATAACTATCTTTTATTTGGTACTATTGATTGTAAATGTCTAATTTTTGAACCGATGAAGTAACTTATACTGCAAACTTAATTTCAATATCAAATCTATCCTTCGAGCACTATAATATATGGACATATGAAAGTGTGCTTCTCTATTTCAGCCATCGTTCTGGACCTCAAACATGTCCACCTGAGGACTTATATATGGAAATAATATGATGGGATGTAATTCATTTTTGATGGAAGTCTTGATTGTTCTCGTTATATTAGAACATCATGTCCAGTTACCAAAATATAGTTTCTTTCAAGACGCTGATAGCTCTTTCATATGCATAGATATTAGGTATGTGTGAGTTAGGAAGTAGTATATTAAGCTCTACCCGCAGCAAACATAAGTCAGTATCATACATTATAGGCTGTTCCTTAAAAGAGAAAAAATAAAGCAAGTCGACTATGTTATGTTGACGTAGTGTTTTCGGCTGATTGAAGGACAGCGTATATATGATAAACCCCCGCGAGGAACGAAATAGCCACAATGTACATCAGTATCTGTTGTTGGGATATCATTGTATAATGTATGTACAACTCATCATTCCAGTTTATTTCATTAGAGGACAGATTATTTCTTCAAGTGCAAGAAGGAGAACGAGGAGCAAATTTGTTGATGACAGCAGTAAGTTCAGCCAAGCGAAGAGGCTTGCTGATGTATTCATCCTTTCGAGGAAACATAGAAAAGTGATTAGCTTTTTCAATAATACTGGCGAGGTAACTCTAGTAGTTGCTCAAAAATCACAATGTTACCATATCATGCGCAAGGCATTTTTCGCGGTCGCCAATCATAGCATGTGCAGTGAGTGCAATGATGGGTACTCGAGAGTTGACTTTGAGTTCTTGCTCTTTCTTGCGTATCAATTCCGTCGCTTCAAATCCACCCATCACCGGCATCTGATTCAATTGACGAGCGTATGTTAGATCAATGCTTATCTACTAAGCTACTCTTCTTTTTATCTACCTGGATATCCATGAGAATGATATCAAAAGGTAGCTGTTCAAATATATTGACGGCTTCCTTTCCGTTCTGCGCAACTGTAATTTTGTGGCCGATTTTTTCAAGCATCTTGACCGCCAATTGCTGGTTTACAAAGTTATCCTCAACGAGTAAAACACGAAGGGCCTGTTTGGCTTCGATATTGGTACGCATCGACATCATGTTGTTGTCCAACGCAACGTGGACAGCCGTGGCAAAGCTGGCAAATTCGTTCATGTTGTTGAGATAGCTGGCAATACCCAATGTGATGCTTTCGTTCACGTCAAGACAGCGGAAATCGGGTTGGACAATCATGACCGGCGTATGGCGAATATGAGGGACATCACGTAGACGGCGAACCTGATTGATACTGCTGGCGATCATGGCATCAAAGTTGAGTGTTGTCACCGATACGTTCGTGTTGTCGTCATCCATGATGTTGAGCTGCTCGACATTTGCAAGAAGCTGTGCATAGGCTACATCGATATTGAGTCGTTTGCATTGCATGCCAACTTGTTCGCGGTACGCCTGACCAACGTCATAATTGTCGTCTGCTTCATCGTTGATGCATAAAAAGCGTTGGGTGAGCGGTACAGATGGTTTGGGTACCATCCAGCTGTTATTTGGGTCACCAAGGCTGACAGAGAATGCAAAGTAGAAATTGGATCCTTTGCCTGGTGCAGAATCCACCCAAAGCCGGCCGCCCATTAGCTCAATGAGACGCTTGCTTATCGATAAGCCAAGACCGGTGCCGCCATACTTTCTTCTAATTAAGCAACCAGTGAGTAAGTGATGTTCTCTTCGTGCTTCTTGTGGATAAAAAAACCTCGATCAACTTACGTAGTACTGCCATCGACTTGACAGAACGTTTCGAAAATCTCGTTTAGCTTGTCTTGTGAGATCCCAATCCCAGTATCGCTCACACAGAATTGAATCTCTCGTTGATCGTTGTATCTAGGATGTTCAACGAGTGTAGCAGATAGCTTGACCATTCCTTCGGATGTAAATTTGATGGCATTGCCGATAAGGTTGGTCATGATTTGCTTGAGCCGCAGTGGATCTCCCATCAGCCAATCCGGTATATTGCTCTCCATGTCATAGATGAGGTTCAGCTTGCTGCCTCCTTTGTAAGCCATAGTCTTGAACACACTGAGTGCTGTGTTCCGGAGTGAGAACGGTATCTGCTCAATGTTGAGCCGACCGGCTTCGATTTTAGAGATGTCGAGAATATCATCAATAATCGTCAGTAAGTTGAGGGCAAGTGATTTGACGATCAGCAGATTTTCGCGCTGAGGTCGAGTCAAGTCGGTTTCTAGTGTGAGCGTGGTCATGCCGACAATACCGTTCATAGGCGTTCGGATTTCGTGGCTCATGTTGGCCAAGAACTCGCTCTTGCTTTTATTCGCCAATTCCGCCGCTTCGCGCGCTTGGGCATTCTTCTGAATGGCGTCTCGTAAAGAAAAGACCATCTGATTGATTTTGGTTTTAAGCGAATCCAGCTCGCCAGACGCTTCGACCGTGATGACTTGACTGAAATCGTTGCGGGTAGCGGCCGATGTGATCTGGGCAAAGGCTCGTACTTGGGTTGTCAAGTTTGTAGCCATCACATTAACGTCAGAGATGATGTGCTGCCACACACCCGATACGTCTTCTACTTGAGCCTTGGCGCCTAGTTTGCCTTCGGTGCCGACTTCCTTGGCAACACGAGTGACTTCAACAGCAAACGTGCGTAGTTGGTCGACCATGGTGTTGATTGTGATTTTCAAATCAAGAATCTCGCCATACACGCACACCGTCACCTTTTTGGATAGCTCGCCGCATACAACTGCTTTACATACGTCAGCAATGTCTCGGACTTGGTCAGTAAGATTGCTGGCCATCAAGTTGACATTGTCAGTCAGATCTTTCCATGTGCCGTCAACGCCTTTAACAACAGCTTGCCCGCCGAGTTTGCCTTCGGTTCCGACCTCACGGGCAACACGAGTAACTTCGGCCGCAAATGTGCGCAGCTGATCCACCATTGAATTGACGGTGTTCTATTATTATAAAGATTTTAGGATGATGCATCTTTTAGTAACGAAACATCGAATAAAAAAAAACGAAAATAGATTACCTTGAGCTCGAGAATTTCACCATTTACATCGACATCAATTTTGCGTGATAAATCACCGCGTGCTACGGCTGTAGTTACAGCAGCGATCGATCGTACTTGGGTCGTAAGATTGCCGGCCATCATATTGACATTGTTTGTCAGGTCCTTCCATGTGCCGTCAACGCCCTGTACGACCGCCTGACCGCCAAGCTTGCCTTCTGTACCGACTTCAAGGGCAACACGGGATACTTCATTGGCGAATATCGATAGCTGCTGGACCATGGTGTTGATGGTAATTTTCAGATCGAGGATCTCACCCTTGACATCGACAGTGATCGTCTGGCTCAGGTCGCCCTTGGCAACGGCCTTGGACACCATAGCAATATCACGCACTTGAGCAGTAATGTTAGCAGCCATTGCGTTCACGCTATCCGTCAGGTCCTTCCATGTGCCTGCGATTCCTTGCACTACGGCTTGTCCGCCCAAGTTGCCTTCTGTGCCGACTTCTTTGGCCACACGGGTGACCTCGGTAGCAAACATACGCAGCTTTTCAACCATACGATTCACGGTTATTTTGAGATCGAGAATCTCACCATGAACAGGCACATCAATTTGCTTGCTCAAGTCGCCATTGGCTACAGCAGTTGTGACTTCAGCGATGGATCGTACTTGGGTCGTCAAATTGGCAGCCATGATATTGACCCGCTCGACAAGATCCTTCCATGTGCCCCTGGTGTTTTCGACCGTCGCCTGGCCGCCCAGTTTCCCATCAGTACCGACTTCTCGAGCGACGCGCGTGACTTCAGAAACAAAGGAGCGTAGTTGGTCGACCATGTCATTGATCGCCACCTTGAGGTCCAAGATCTCGCCGCTCACGTCGACTGTGATTTTTTTGCTAAAGTCGCCGTCGGCTATAGCTACAGTCACTGCAGCGATCGAACGGACCTGGGAAGTTAAGTTGGCCGCCATCACGTTGACCTTGTCTGTCAAGTCTTTCCAGATACCGTCAGCGTTTTTGACAACGGCCTGCCCGCCCAGTTTTCCTTGCGTGCCAACTTCGAGTGCCACGCGAGTCACTTCGGTAGCAAAAATACGGAGTTGATCAATCATAAAGTTGATTGTTTGCTAATTACAAGGGGAGAGAGAGAGAAAAAAAACATTGCTCGTTTAGCAATCAAATAACGGTGATAATTTAGTTGTTTCATTATTATTGCTACCTTGAGGTCATGTATTTCTCCATAGGATTCAACAGTAACCTTTTGTGTGAGATCGCCACGCGCCACTGCTTTGAAAACTTTGGATATATCCCGCATTTGTGCAGTCAGATTCATGCTCATGGTGTTGAGATTGAGGGTGAGATCACGCCATATTCCGTCGAGGTCATATGGCAAAATGGCTTGAGCATCGAGGCGACCTTCGGACCCTACTTGGAAAGTGACTCGACTGAGCTCGGCGGAAAACAGACGCAGCTGCTCGACCATCGTGTTGATTGTGCATTTGAGATCGAGAAGCTCCCCATGGACATCAACGGTGATCTTTTTTTTTATAAACAATCATTCAAAGTCATTGTTTGTTGATAGCAACAAAAAAGGTATCCAGCAGTTAGAAACAGGGGGGGGGTATGATTTAGGATAACTTACCGTGTGAGAAAGATCGCCGCGAGCAACAGCTTTACAGACAGTGGCAATGTCACGAACTTGTAGCGTTAAGTTGCTTGCCATCAGATTGACATTCTCGGTGAGTTCTTTCCAGGTGCCTTGCGCGCCCTCAACGACGGCCTGGCCTCCAAGATAGCCTTCGACGCCGACTTGTAAGGTAACTCGCTTGACCTCGGTGGCAAAAGCATTCAGCTAATGATGATTTTTGTAAGTTGGCGAATGAAATACGATATCAAAGCAATTTACAAGGCATAACAGCTTTGCTTAATACCTGATCCACCATGGAGTTGATCGTATCTTTGGCCTCAATAAGTTCTCCATTGGCCTGTAATTGTTTTGAATATATTGAGGCGATTAGAACCGTTGAATAGCGCTGCTATTTCAAGTGAGGTCGTGTTACTACCTGAACTGTAATCTTTGTTGTGAGATCGCCACGTGCAACTGCTCTGCAAACTTCAACAATGTTTTGCACGTCAGTGGCAAGTCTGTGAGTCATTGTGTTCAGTCCGGTGGCCAGTTCTTCCCATACGCCAACGTCGCCAATGTTCTTTGCAAGAGATTCGGCGCCAATGCGTCCTTGCGTGCTAAAGTGGTAAATGACACGTGATGTTTCCGACACATATCCGTCCAAACGGGTCACTAAATATGTAATTAACATAATCAGCATACACAAACAAAGAAACAAACATACACGCACTTTATAAAAATTTACCCATTTCGTCAGAAGCAAGTCGCAGCTGTATGAGACTTGGCGGTACTGGGATGTCATCGGTCAGCACCTCGAGCTGCATTCGCTGGGTCATGTCGCCAGCAGTGACAGCGCGTATTACTCTTGTAGCTTCGGTCAACTGCTGAGAATACAAACGGGAAACGTTGCTAATCTTATTGACAAGATGTTCCCACGCATCAACGTCGTTGATCTCGTCAGAATCTGCAATCGGTCGATCATGTTGCTGTTGCTGTTGCTGCTGCTGCTGCTGCGTGAAGCCCGACAGGAGAGCGGACATGGAGAGATGGACAGTTCGCATATGCTCAACCATGGATTTGAACTTTTGGACTGGTTCGGAGGCATGGCACGACGGGCACCAAGCGACACGTTGATTCAGGTCTGCGTGGCAAATGGCATCGCTGATGCGGCCAATTTCTTCCACACAGTGGGTGCACAGTGTTGTTGCATGCTCTTGACGAGGCACCAGATCTTTTGTGCTACTTGAAGGCGTGGTACACTAGAAAGAGAGCATGTCAAACCACAAGAAAAAATATTCAAACTCAACTTTTTGACACGCCCATCCACCAGTATTAATACCTTGCTAGCAAACATGCTGGACATGTCTTCCGAAATAGGCGGCGAGATAGCAGCAGCAGCAAAGGCAGATTCATGAAGCATACGCAGATGTTGGCCTTCATCAAGGATGGTTTGCTGCATGGGCGTCGTCGGCGTCGGCGTCGGATTCGCATACAAGGCCCTGGCAGGCAGCGCCGGTGTGAAATTGGCAGCGGTTACGACTCGGCTTTGTTGGAGCATGATTTGGGTGCGTGTCAGGTCTGAGCGACATTTTGATTGGTTTAGAGCTATTCTTTGCAACGAGTCAATGATACCGCACCATTCCGGATCATCCTCGCCACTAAAATCAGGTGTCGGAGAGTCGTTGTCGTTGTCGTTGTCGTCGTCATTGTTTCCGCAGCTCTGGAGTTCAATCTGCTGGATAAACGACAGCAGACAGTCGAGTTTTTCTTTTGTTGAGGGCATCGCAAGGCCTTCAGTATTTATTTTGATAGAAAGAAAAAAAGGAAAGCAAAAGAAAGGGAAAGAACGAAAGAAAGAAAGAGGGACAAGTAAAAAAGGAAATCGTTTGTGGTTTGGCCGAGATTGAGGGCATGCAAGAGGAGCCCAGACCCCCCCGCATTGTCTTCTTTCCTAAAAGGGCATGCTCTTCCAGTCTGTGGGGATCCCACCCACCCAGTACTGCCCCCCCCCACCTCCTTTCATCTCGGTTTCATTGCCCCTTTTAAATTGACGAGCACGCACTCTGTCCATGTAGCGCAAAGAAAACCTTTTATTATTGTTGTTGTTCCGGATCAGGTGGGCTCGACGCTGGTGATCGGCCAAACACACGCCCAGACCCAACGATAAGCTTCTTTGGGTGAGATCTATTGTTGGCGGTGTTGTTGACGTTGGCGTTACTTGTACTGCCGCTGCTGCTACCAGGGCCGCCACCGCTTCCGCTTCCGCTTCCGCCCACCGAATCCAACGTCAATGCATCCGCCTCATAGTCGTCACTGCCTGTTGATGCCTGTCCAAAGCTCATGCTACGTATCCCAGCCAGCATGCCTCGATTGGCACGATCCATCTTGCGCCGTTTCTCTCTCCAGTACTCTGCCAGCGTCTGGTTACGTGCTTGGATATGCTGTTTGGTAAACATTGGCTTCAGCCATTTCTCGTCAAACGAAATAAACCAATGTGGCTCTGCCGGATCCTGCATGGGATTCCCAAGGGGACCTGACAGGAGCCCGTCTATTGAAACATCTTGTGCATTGTTGTTATTGTCTGTGCGACCTCGAGTGGTCGACGACGAGGGCCTCCGCCGATAAGGATCGTCGTCAGCAATGTCCACCAACACGTCGTCGTGGTAGGCCGTCGTTGAGGAGGCTGAGAGGCGTCGTAGCTTGCGATAGCCGACTGGATCGATATCGTGATCTTCGTCCTCGCTGCCAGAGTCATCGGGCTCCGTCACACCCGTGCGGATCTCCAGCAATTGGAGCATGCGGTTTGTAGTGCCACCAAACAAAAGCACAGTGAGCACAACCACTGCAAGGATTGTCGTGCGCATGGCTGGTGCGCTGTCGCCCACCAAGCCGGATGACAATGCAAATGCAACAGCGCCCCGAAGTCCAGCCCAGAACAACATCAGCTGATGCGACCGTGGTAGCACTTTCTCGGACTTTCCTAAAGCGCGACAGACCGCATTGATCAACATGGATAAGGGTGCAACGGATACGTAGCGTGCAACGCAGATGATGATCTACGTAGTCTGGTTAGCATGCCTTTCTCCCACCCACCCACCGACACTCACCCCTTCAACTTCCACGCCTCCTTTAAAAGGAAAAAAAAACAACACATCATCTACCGTCGTGGCCAGTATAAACAAAGGTTTGTAGTCGAGCTCAGTCTGCGTAAACAGATTGACACCGAGGTAGATGAAGATAAAATTCTCTGACAGCTGAGAAAGCACTTGGAAGACGTATTTTGTTGCGCGTTTCGTTCGCAGGGACATGTTGTCGTAAGCATAGTGCTTGAGAGTGATACCCGTGAATAAAAGAGTTACAATGCCTAGGATCACCCGCATTCAGTCAATATGTTGCATTGTCCAACAACAACAATGATAATAATCAAAAAGCCCTCTCTCTCTCTCTCCTCTGATGAAAGTTGTTCCACTAACCAGACATTTGCGTGCTATTTGAAAACAGGTAACTGCTGTAAGCCATTAGTGCAATTAAGCAAGTTTCAATACTCGGGTAGCGGAACAGCTCCGAGTACTTTAACATCAATGCGACAGTGACACCGAAGAGCACCCCAATCAACGTGGATGCTGTGAATACGCCCAAAAACGTGCCAACGCCTTTGAAGATGTTGACTACATGAAGCTCTTGACCACGAAACTTGTGCAATGTCCTACGATCTACAATTAACACTCCCCTTTTCTTATTTGATTCGAAGATCCCACACACTCACTCGGAAAGCACAATGGCAACAGCATCGTTCATCAAGGACTCGCCAGAGATGATGGAAAAGAGTTGTGGATCTACGTGTAACTGAGAAAAGATGGCAAGGATGGTGACAGGATCGGTCGCTGAAAGAATTGCTCCGAAAATCATGCTGTCGATGAAGCTGATGTTGATGCCTTCCGGATGGAAATATGCGTACAAAAAAGTCAGCGCCCTGATGAAATAAAAGTTAGTACAATCATGCTGGTATTTCCCGTCTTATTCCCCCCCGCCCTGGTGCCTTACCCGGTGACAAGGGCGGCAATAAAGGTACCGACCATGGCAAATGTCAAGATTGTACCGAAATTGATAAAGAAATTACGCTGTGTACCTATCATGTTTAATATCCCTTACCAAAAAAAAAAAAAGCTGACCGATACGTAAAGAGAGAAGAAAGCTTACCCGTTTCAGCTCGTAGCCAGAGTTCAATATAATGGGTGGTAACAGCAGGTTAAAAAAATATCCCTGCTTGAACTGGACCATGCGTTGAACAATAGTTCCTGGCGTCAACTTGATCCCCAAACCAACAATCATTCCTTTGTTAAAATTTTGTTTAGTAAAGCATCAAGTCGTGAATTGACTTGAAGACAAATTATCTCAAAGCATTTTGTTTTGTTTGAAGAAACATTACCAGCCATGATGGAGATGACTGTTTCGTGTATCGCTCGTATTTTGCGTAGTTGGAGATAATAGCTTGTCCATAAAGCACCAATAAGCAACGATGTTAAAATCAAAAGAGCCCATGAGGAATAGCTTTCCTCTTCCATGGGTTGGTCCTTCAATGGATCATCTTCTGGTAGAGTTCCATTGTTAATGTCGTCCATGCTAACGTTTTCATGGAATTGTTAATAAAGTGAAAGAGAAAGCCAAGCTTTTTTTTGTTTGCCTTTTATCCAGGCACTTTGAAAACCGCTCTTAATCCAAAACGAAGAATCCCCGCGTTTGTTTAATTTTTTTTTATGCAGCAAAAGTGAACAAGCTGAAGGCATGAATTCATTTTGAAAGCGGCCAAAAAAAAAAATAATGTAACTTGATACTTGCTCGCCGTCTAATGCACAGTGCGATTTGCCTTTATACTCCTTCACCAACATCAATAGTAGAGGTAAATAGTAGCTTTTGGTTGCCATGACAATAATTATCATAAGCTTTTTGTTTTCATGGCAACTTATTTGGTTGACATGGTACACATCAACACTTTATGTTCTGTTGATACACAAGGTATCATTGTGTATCTTTGGCAACAGATGCATACGACGTATGTACTATCCGTCAATTAGCTCCTATAGTCAAAAATTTTTCCAAGTTTCCTATCAACGACTCTTGTTGATAACAATAGAAGAGGCCGTTACACCAACTTGAAAAGAAAGAAGGCATGGCTTAAACACAATTTATTCGCATATCATACAACGCGCACACATTGCATGTTTCAGAATCACTCTTTTTCCATAGGCTTATCTGTCTGTACGCGATACTAATCAATCCTAAAAAGCAAGTATAGGGCTCTCACTATATGCATACAACGACATTTCGCTACTTGTCACCTAGTTTGCCCATTTTGAATCATGAAGAAGGGAGAAGGGTCTGTTTGCACGTTTAGTAGATAGAGCGACATGAGTATCATCATTTGGGTGCATGCTGATATAGACCAAAGGAAAACGATGACGGTCAATGATGAAAATGCAAATTTTTTTATTCGGCGGTCCGGAGATTTAGAGTATCTTCCCTTTTGGCTAAAAAGGGCGTTAGGTCCTTCGGGCAATTTATCATTGGCCGGTGGTACCTTTTCAAAAACTTTTCTGGATTGTGTATATGCGAGTCTTGGTTGGATGATGCGGATTACAGCGCTGCTCTCTCTTTTTCTCTCTCGCACTTTTTTTCTTTTCTTTCTTTTCTCAAATTACACAATAACAATGGTGTATCCAGGGGGGCAGCCACCGAGTATTCAGTCGTTTTCATCATACCCACCGCAACAATCACTACAGTACATGGACAACGTCATGTCTAGATTCGGCCACCATATGTCAGCGGACGAACGAACCTCTTTTTCACAATCCATGGTGCCGGTGCTGCAGAGCAGTGCGCCCGCCGGATCTCGCGACCCACAACGCATGGGTGCAACGACAGCTGGCTTGTCAATGCCTTCTAACAACAATGCCGCTACTACTACTACTACCACAAGCAACAATACATTCACGAACGCCACTACTACCACTACCAGTACCTCCGCACATACCATGGTTGCAACAACAATAACAAATCTTGGCACCAACAAAGAACAGCAACAACGACAACAAACGGCGCATATGGAGCTCGACTCTGACGTACAACAACATCAATAAACTCTCCTCTCTTATCGAATGTTTTTTATTTTACATTTTGTGTTTATAAAAATATAACAATAAGAGAGAGGAATAGAAAACGAAAGGAAAAAAGTGACACAACCACCCTCTTCAATTCGGGTTTACCCTTATACGAGCGATGCGTGTGAGAGACCCCCTCTCTCTCCGACCCACAGCATTCAAGCAAAGGGTAATTGCGGGAATATCGATTAGATCAGCCCCAAAAAGAGAAAAAATATCCATCGCTTCAAATGTGGAACGAGTATCGCATTCCTTATCGATGTAGAAACGTGCGACGCCACACTAAATTACATGGTTCAATGATAATCGAACTTGTTTCGTCGTATCCACGCAGCAATACCATAATCACCATCAACCTTTTCAACAATAACTTAACTCCGCCTCCTCGCTTCTACATTTTTTTCTGCAACGCGTTTACAGGCTTCTGCTACATACCACTACAGCTATATATGTTCTTTACGGGCTAACACATGGATCGACATAGTGAGTGTGGTACTACCATATAAACAACGGCTAAACTTTATCCGTAATCACTTATAATTTCTGGACCCAGTAGATATGCAATATATGCATTGACAAAACACTACACTGAGCCGATGCTTGGGAGTCATACATGCATATTGAGGAACATAAGATGACTCATAGAGAGGTTTCCTTTTGACCCGGCACTAAAAATGGCGTAGTCGCTGTGTCAGAGCATACATGTTACGAAACGTTGTACCAAGGTACCTCAAAATACAACATGTAATTTCCCACCCAATGTAAGAGAAAACTTTGATCAACGATTTTTCTTTTTACGTAAAAACATGACCAAGACATTATGTAACAGAAGCTTTACAGGGACGAGATAATGACTATAATGCATCACCATTTGGAGAAGTACATAACTTGCTACCATGGCTTCATGTGCCAACCTACTATGTACTGGCTGATGTCGTTGTTGTTCTTGCTGGTTGTTGCTACTGTTATTGGTACCATTATCGGAGGAAGGTGAAGAAAGCATATTGTCTCGTTGGGGGTAATGGTACAGGACACATATATAAACGGTATGTGCTTCGTGGACAGTCAAGTGGATAAGCGTGTCGTAAGAAGGCTCTTGTTCTTGCTGCTGCAACGAAGAACATGTCGTCGTTGTTGAGTAGGATAATATAGAGGGATTAATGCAACATGGGATATCTGGTATTGAAATCGCCATTCCAGTTTTGGAAGCTTCGCAAAGCCCTGCGCAAAGTCGTTGTACGTGATCGGGATGCACAAATCGCATAATGGCATGTCCACTCCAATGCGTAAACGGATGGTTTTGGCTGTGGCAGTGGACGAGGTCAGTCATTCCGTACGGTGTAAGTCGTAATACGACCCGGATAGCGCGTCGGTGTTCTTCTTCTTCTTCTTCTGCACCAGTAGGCACGGTATGCTGTTTCTTGTGGTGGTGGTCCTTGACAACATTATGGCAATTGTCACCACTGCTCTCAGGCAAAGGCGCCGCCGATGATACCAATGTCTTTACCATGTTGATAGATTATACAATATAAACCGTAGAGAAGCAAGAAATGAAAAAATAAAGTGAAAATGCTCTTTTCGTAGTTTTACATACCGGCCTCCTTCTTTGATAGAAACAACAGCAGCAACCCTCCTTAAAGAGCAGTGATACGGGTCTCCTTGTTCCGAAAGTGGCGTAATTGTATGCTGAGGAGCTACGAGAAAGATAGAGGGGAAGATCTTGCCCTCTCTTGTGTAACAATGGCCAGCTATTTTCATGGTTAAACTCTAGAATAACACTCTTTCGGAAATTATAGTTTATCATAAACAAATTGTATAACTAAAAAAATCAAATATATACCAGAAAGAGGGGGAAAGAGCTGCACGAAAGAAAATCAAAAACATATGTACAATAGATTTACAGATTGAATAGGTGTAGTGTGCATGTGGGGAAATCAATGGAAGAAGAACAAAATATACAATTGGAAAGAATTAGCGAGGCTATGTACACTGAAGAGAGAGAGAGAGAGAGAGAGAGAGAGAGAGAGAGAGACGGAAAAGGGTCACTCCCCTTCACTATTGCTGCTGTTGCTGCTGCTGCTCCATAACATGTTCGATGAGATCCATTTCGAGCAAACGTCCATGCAAGGCGAGATAATCTTTGATGGCCTCCACGTTGACAAACAGATCATATTTGATCAGACCAAGAAAGCTGCGCTCCATCAGGTTCACATCTTTGCTGGAGTAAACGTGATCGGTCATCTCGGCTATGGCCTGACTCGTCAGGGCCGATCCGGCTTCAGACATGAATTTCGATGCTGTTAGGATTGCCGCAAGAAATAATCGGTAAGGTGTGTCGAGATCACCACGCGCATGGCGAGGAAGACTTGTCTTGAGTCGTTGGAGGTAGATCAGCGACACGAGGCATATGCTGGGCGGTAATTGTGATCGTTTAAAGAGGTTCGCAATAAATTCGTCCAGTGGGGGTAAAGTGGCGACGGTGGGTCGTTGTTTTGCTTTCTTGGAGCAAGGCAGTACGGACGTGGCAGTGGTTGTGGTAAAAGCTAAAAGAGAGGGAACATTTGTTATTTCAACTTTGCTCTTTTTTTTTCGTTCTGGTCATTTTGTTGGGTTGGTTTCTGATCTTTACACAGGAGAGCCTCTGGACTTCGCGAACACACTGTTGCTGTGGTAGGACTTTCCATGGTGAATTGATGTGAGAGAGGGGTGTATGGAGAGCAGGATGATTATGCTTATGAGGAAGGGAGGAAGAATGGAGATGACAATGCAAGGGATATGGGAGGGAAGAAGACTTTTTTCTTTTTGACGGAGGGGTGGGTGGTGGTGGAACGGAAGCTCAGGGTAGTAAACGAAAAAAAAGGCGGGGAAAAAAAAAAGAAAAGCCAAGTTTTTATATATTGTATGCGGAGGGAACGGGGGTCCTGTCAATGATATTCAGCAATCCACCAATCAGATTCACCCCGCTTATCGTCAAAGCCGGAGAGGACAACAGAAGAGTGAGCGCAACGATCATCCGTCGTTTGGTTTCATGATATGCCATAACAAGGCAGACGCACTCATGTCCCACCTGCCCCCCCCCCACTCCCAGTTGGTTAGCAACTTTCGGGAGGTCCGGTCGCTCTCTTGCTGATAACAGATTTTTTGTTGCTATAGCAACTGATTCAAAACCATCATCGCAGGTATTAGTAGGCCCTAGCAACATCCATTGAGTCCCGCCCTTGTTGCAAAAAAAATTCCTTTTCTGGAAAAATATCGTAAAAAAAAGACCATTCAAAAAGAGATCCCTTTTGCACCGCAAATCCGACTGCTATGTCATGCGGTTTAGTGTTGTTTCTGGATGAGGGAACCCGTTTTTTTTCGTATATGCTTACTGGAATATTACACAGCACACGATGATAGCTTGAGTTACAGTGGAGATTACATGCACATCAATGAGCAATTCGTCACTTAAAGCTTATTATTAATATCACTGATCGAACCTTGTTTGTTGTTTTTGTTTTGCTTGGCTTGGCTTCCATAACCTCCGCACCGACGATTACTATTTTCGGGAACGAACCAACCACAGTTCGGAATTTGGGAACTCTATCTTGGGTCCTTTTAGCTCGAGTGCCACGGAACAAAAGAGGTTGCTTTCAATAGTAGGCTACAAGATGCAAGTACTGTGGCAAAAAACATAAAGGAAAACCTTACCAAGGTAGTATTACAATCAATGGAATATGTGTACATGGCATATATGGAAATGATATCTCTTATTGTGGGAGAGACAGAGAGAGAGAGAGCGATCTCCTTGACGTTGAAAACCTCCAAACTCTAACATATGGTTTCATTTCAAATACGGGCGAGCACACTTGGGAAAATCTTGTGATTTACTACGGCTTTCACTTTCCAACGTTTCAAAACTGAATGTGTATTAAGAAAGAGGAGGGTGATGACTAGTATTTTTGCTTTCTATGAGTTGTACGGTTTTCTCTCATGAAGTGCTGTTTGATTGATTGATGACAAGCCTAACTACAGTTGTTATTATGTTAAGCGAACAGTATACAGTGGACGTTCATCTCCAGGTTTCCTATTCGCCCACCGCTGTTACTTTTGAGATGAGTCGGTTTAACAATGGTGGCGTTATATTTCTTTCCTCACTTTTATTGCAAAAGATTGCAAAAGAAGAGATTAGGTGAACAAGAACTTTGCTATGTTGTCAGTGCACGCACATGAATCGCTTTTAACTTGAATATATAACAGGTCGGGTCTTGGATCTACCTACAAGAATGCATGTTTTGCCGTGTTTCAATATACCCAGTAGCTGTATTAGAAACCACCATCAACGAGATCAATATGATAACAGACTGTACTTTCAAAAGTATCTGGTGTGTTTCTTTCTTCTTCATTATTCTTTTTCGCATGATTTAAAACAATCCGGCGCCTTGTTCTCATTTGGCACGCACGCACACGGTTACGTAAAAGGAAGCAGCCACCTGGTACTGCTTTATCAAGAAAATTGCACAACAAAGCAAGATACATACATCTACTGCAAAAACCATACTGTTGCTATGTAGACTTTTCAGTTAGCTCCCTAGTAAGCACAGTACTGATGTAACAACGAAAGAACAAGCTTGTCCGAATCCAATTCTGCTATCATCCGTCAGAAAGCATCTGCGACCTTTCTGTTTGAAAAGCGGATTTTTGAACCCGTGGGAAAAATAAGTGCATTAGTGTGGCACCACACATTGGTACATACTTCTTTTTATATGTCACTGAATGGCTTTGGCACGTTGTTTAGGTTATGCTGCAGTAATACAGATACGATCTCACTTGAGAGTGATATCACTTACCGCGTGGGAAAATATATTACCAAAGCACGTCAGCGAGCATTTTGTTATTTCCCATTCAATGAGCCTGTTTGGACATAAACCGGTTTACTCTACGTGACGAATAGATATTGGCAACAAGCATCGATTTAATGTCACTTTTTTTCTCACGGGTTATTGATCTCATTTGACACCATCGGCATTGCCGAAGGCATTAATGATCTAAAATTAGGATCTTGAGCAACAATGAAGCCTACCTTTCTTTTGAGTTAGCCTGTTCTTCTGGACCAATATACAAGCTTTTGCAGGAGACCGAGCATGCACAAAACGTTCACAGTCGTGGTGAATATTCAAAGAGACGCCTACATACGTTTTGGGCAGTAATAAATACATTCCTCTATTCTATTTTCTCAGTATTGTACATGCATATATGGTCATCCATGCGGAGTACATAGACTCGACTCATCAGCAATGGTCGCGCATTGTTTAGGAAAGGCTAATACCAGAGACTGACTACTACTACTAGTAGACTAGTAGTCGCGATTATTAATGGGGAGGGGGGGGTTGAAATTGTCAAATGTGCTTTTATTTGCATTATACACGATAGTATAAATTATTCTACAAATTGGAAGTTATTCAATTCATACAGGAAACGAATGTTGGCTATTTGGAAGCATATGTGCCCACTTTGTTATATCTAACTATCAAGGTTTACAGAAGAGTGAAGGTGCTTGAAAGAGAAAGTCGTTATAACCAACAGAGAAACGTCAATTGGCGAGGAGGTATTATATGTTTCTAATTGGGACGGATCGCGGGAGATGACAATTCATACTGTAGTTGTGTTATAGTTCCTCATCACTGGCTTCCGGGTTACTCGTGGACCCAGCGCATCTACATAAATTATTTTAGTATGTACCGCATATGTAGAACAGGCTAGAGTGCAAGAGTAATAGCATTTAATTTTACTTTTACAGATTGATACTTTCTTTGCAAAGGATTTGTATAGAAGAAAATAAGGGTTTAATGACGACAAGGTCAAACCGTGACAGGCTATACTGTACTATATATGTATGTAGGATAGCTTTACGAAAACCGTAAAAGTAGAGGGTGTACACATTGAGTATAAAAGAAGCATTTTTCCACCAATCAGCATTGTCGTGGTATAGCATGATATTATGTATTCTATGTACCAACAGCTGTCGGTCCACTTGCAATTAATGTGAGAATGAAGAAGACGGTTTCCTTTTTTTTGTTGTTGTCGCTGTTGTATTGTTGACGGTAGTAGTAGTCGATGGTAAGGTAGGTAATATCTCCTGTGTACCGATTCGACGACTGCTTTGACGACACTCTGCTTCCCAATCAATGACGAAGAACAAAATGGCGCCTTCACCAACGCACTTAATGAATCCGGCCATGACAACACCTGACCAGACACCGATTAAGCCCCAACCGTAACTGTATGTCATCCATAGACCAAAGGGCAAGCCAACAGCGTAATAGGAAGACAAATTAAAGGCGGCGACAATCGGCTGTTTGCCTAACGCATTCAATGTAGCCGAAAAAACAGCGCTTAGACCCTAGTAGCAAAAGAAAATACGGCGAGCCAGCGAGATGAGTTTGCCACATATATTTAAAATGAAATGAGATAGTAGATCTCATTTTCCTACTACATACCGTGAATATATGTGATAGTACCGCTACAGGCATTAGCTCTTCGGCTGCTCGAACCACGCCTTGATCCATCGAAAAATGCGTGGCGATCTGATGCTTAAAAAAGTACATCAAAGATGCATTGAACAAGATGGCAATGCAGCCCATCATCACTGATATTGTAAAACACATCTGGATCTTTGCAGGTCTGTTTGCTCCAGCATGATGGCCGATTCGGACAGCGACAGCGCTGGATAGTGCTCTAACAACATCATAACAGCGGTTATTACCCATAGAGCATATATAGTAAGTACGGTGTTAATCAAGAGCCTTCCTGAAAATGTAACCTTACGAGGGAATCATTATGAGTAACGCATTGACTGAAAGAATGATGGACTGCCCCGCTAAACTTGTTTTTCCCAGGGCACCTATTATGTACAGTAATTGGTATGTTCAATTTTGGAGTCATTAGGGGGGGGGCGAGTGGTAGGGGATAGTTTTACATGGTGTAAGCTATTAGATTGACTGTAAAGGAGTAGTACTAGCAGTGATATTACCTGTCAAAAGGGCACAGACCTCAAAAGCCCATTCTGTAGCTACACTGAGCATGCCGGGAATACCTAAGGATATGGATCGTAAGTTTATGATATCAACATGATGATGTGACAAGGGTGGAAGATGATGCTGAACAACAGACATCATACTGTAACTCAGTAGTGATCTGAGGGGCACACGGAAAAATATCACATCGCAGGAAAAAACATACCGAGCTTCAGAAACGGTTCCCAGTGATGAAATGCTTGTACGCGCCAGCCTGGCCAATAGGTGCTCCAGAAATCGGTACCAAACGACAAAAACAACGTATAAATGGCCAAAATTGCGCCATGAAAAAATGCAAAGTGAAATGCGGCGCCAAGGTATCCAAGATCAAGCACTCGAAGAAAAATATAGTTTGAAAGACAATTGAATGGGAAGATGGCCAGAATCATCAGCATGGTGACGCGCATGTGACCTAATACAAATCATTAAAGTTAAATTTTGTTGCCACCCTGGTGATGATGGCAAGGGGTCCCTGTCTCTTTTTCTTATCATCATCATCATCAAGTCTCTGCATCTTAAAAGAGATTACTATAAACTGACCAAGGCTTTGTAAAAATTTGCGAATGGCTGTCGATACAAATATAGGATACACAAGGGGCATACATACATAGATGTAGGACTGTGTAAGGTGTGCCAGATGCTGTTCCTGTCCCATGACGTTGATAAGGATCGACTCTGTGTATATCCTAGACGAATCCGTATGTTATTACCCGAAGGCCACCATATCACTACTGCTATATAGTGTTCCTTCTGGTCTTAAAATTACCATAGTAAGCATATTGGTAATGCTAGGAAGCCCATAATAAGGATACCACGCTGAAGAATGATGCCCAACGTTTTTTGGTCACTCGCACCTGTGAATGCCTGAGCGACCAGGGTATCAATGGCTATATTGGACGGGTCATGTTATGTGTCATCACTGAGTTTAGCTTTATATGATTTCTTACATATTATGCACCATCCACACTACCACTGGCTATATCAATGTTGTCAAAAAGAAGATTTATGATAAATACCGGTCAAGAGTCCATTGCCGAAGGCCAACCCTGCAACTGTCGACCAAAGATTACCAAGGCTTACTACAGCCATCACTATAAATTAAATGGGAAAAAGGGGAAAAACAATTATAATCATGATGATGCTGCCGCTGAAGCTGATGCTCGCATATATAAACCCGAATCATAGTAACCTTCCGATCCTAGGCGCCCGAGAAACCAAACGTCCACCAAACCCATTCCCTTGCCGATGACAAACGTAACAAGCAAAGGCCAAGTGTAGTTTAGAATGGCTTTAGTCTCATCTTTGACGTCTTGCAACAACCAGCAGTTTTCATCTCTCTTAACGAACTGAGTCAAATCGACAGCACTATCGCTCCAAGAAGTGGTAGCAGCTCCACAGCTTCCTTTGAGCAAAGGTTTGCCGTCATATTTCTTTTGGCTCGATAACAAGGTGGTACGTTCGTTGTCATCATTGCCACTGCGATTTCGCGTAAAAATGCTGCGTCCCTGCCGCCAAAATTCGAAAAGTCGCGCTTGAATTTGCATATCAGGAAAGTTGAAAAGAAAAAGTAAGGGAGAAAAAGCAATGAAAACAAACTACATACACAACGTACACATACACACACGAATTGTTCGGTATTTATACCCTTCTGCTTTCCGTCACAATCAAGTAGAACAAAATCTAATAACGGTACTATCTCCTTTCCAAGAAAGAAAAAAAACTTGAAACGCAATTTACGTAAACAATGCATTTCATATTTTTTACCATGTATTAGCTGTTTCTGTATAGCAGGGAGTCGATTCTCTCGTGTCCTTTTTACATATGCAGTCTGGAGATGTTAAATCCACAACAAGAAAAGGGTGCAAAATGCTCGACGATAAAACATTTTAAAAAAAGGAAACAGAAACCAATGATCATCCTACCCTTCCACTTTGAAAAGCGCGCCTCATCGGGGTGCACAAATACTATGTTTTCTATACGTAACACACTGTCATTGCAGGCGGACAGAGCGGATAACAGTAATGCTCTGCGGATAGCTAAGGTTAATTAAGAGTATCGATACTTGAAACGTTGATTCAGCGACTCTCTATTGCCTCCGTTCTATTTTCTCTGTCTAGATCTTGCTATATCATATTTTGTATTTTTTGACCACCGCGTCATCCATCTAAGGCGATGACAATGATGTTGCATCACCATATATCACCGCCATGATGAAGGAAGAAGGGGAAAAGGCAACTTTATTTTGTAAGAAAAGGCGGGGAGGGACGGATTCACAAACAGCTCCGTAACCCAGGCATTCAAGGTATTTGTACCACCACTATCAACAATAGAAATACAAACAATCTTCGTGTATGTACTCACTTCTATTCGTGTATACTGTACAAACAAAGAGCCATCCAACTACAGGATACTTCGGCAGTTTGACCTTGTTGTGACGGCGCGTCAATCATGAACTATGTTGGTGTCACTAAATCCTTAATAAATGCTAATATCATACTAGCTGACAACAATATGTAAAAGATCGTTATACAAGTAGTATGAAGCAGAATGAAGAATACAAAAGGACACATGGAAATAATGAAAACCTGACCATGCTGTAGTTCTCACGCCATGACTAATACATACATCTCTGGGTTGTACGCAGTATGATATCGTTTCTGCATGTGATCGTTTGCTATGCGAATACGGAACATGGTATACTACTTACAGTAAGTGTATGTAGATCTCAAGAAGTGCACAACAAGAGACACTATCATTGGGATATAGGTTTAAATTTATGTCTATTATGGGAATGGACCGGCGCCTATGGGCATGTGGCGCCTATGGGCATGTGGTCACTTCCCAGAGATACAGTTGTGGAGGAGAGATACTAGTATATGAGAATGTGATTGCAATAGGGGAAAAAATGCTAGCGTAGAATAGTGCTATAAATGTGGATGGCTAAGAATATAAAAAGTGTATATGCAGGATATCATAAAGTGTAGTTGAAAGGAAAAAGAGTTATACGTATATATAAGTGTGCATGCAGACATCGAGAATAGCAGCGAGGGTGAGCAAAATTAAAGGAGAAGAAGGTTAATACAATGCTGCTATCCATCATTCTTATTATAAGATAGGACCCACCATGTACTTACATATATTCTAAAACAGCTATAATATTTGCAGATGATACCGTCTGTTTTGTCTTCACTGATGTCGTACTACATGTACATCACACCGGCAAAGAAAAAAGACGATGATTGTATACTGTACCAATGGAAGAACTTGTTCTATCTGTCAACATGCACCACATCTCATCAAATTATCCAACCACACAGCAAAAGAATGATTCACAATAACTGTGCAAGAAATGATGACGAGAATGATCATATTGGTGAGTAATGTAATTGCTTTTCGAATGTGCCGCTTTACTGTATTCTAAACGTACATATACTGTAAAATGGACTGTAGTAATCGACATCGGATGGCTCTTAAAGGTTAACCACAACATCGTCATCAAGTCGCAACCGTCGCATCCACACCAAAGGACATCCATATGTACAGCACATTCAGAATGGCAAGAAAGGAATCAAAGTCATGCACAATAGTCTAGACGCAATTTGTTGACCTGTGCAGCAACAAAGGGTTATATTTTGCCAACTGCCACATCCAATTAATCACACAGTCAGCGAAATAGGGTTATTGAGACAGCAACAGGGCAGCACACGTCTAATTTGAATAACATTACATGAAAAGCGGTATAATAGGAAAGCTGTTATTATATGCAAAGTGTTATTGATTATTTATGTCAGAGCATAGAGCTCTATTAGTTTCAAACAGAAAAAATTGACTATTATATAAACTTCTTACGCATCCCAACAGCCAGTGCAACATGTAATAACCCCTTTAGCTATCACATGAGGACAACAAAGAAGAGTAGTGCAGCAGGTGATGTTTATGATGTAACATTAGTTGGACAGTGATATATGCATCCCACGAGAAAGAAACAAAGGTTTCATTGTATACAGATGAGAGGGTATAGAGGGTGATGATGATGTAAAGCAAATGGGAGTTCCTGTCTTTGGGAAGGGGTATACAAGGCTCATGACGAAAACAAGGAGCCTTATTGTTGTTGTTGTTGTTGTTGTTTGCGATTTGTGTGGACATAATCATGCAGATAATCGGTGACTGCAGTGACCAGGTCATGAAACCTGTCAGAATCGATCTGGTTGAAAGGCCAAGACTCGCGCTTCTCCTGCTCAAACTCGGCCAAATGTGTCAGGTGAACCCGGACCTCGTCAAGGATGGAAACCCAGTCCACCATCCTCAGTCCACGATCTTTGGTCTTTTGCCATAGCTGACTAGGAGCTGTCTTGCGTACGAGATCGTCAAATACACTGACGGCGAGAAAGAAACAAAACAACGTGGTTACTGTACAGAGTGCGAGAATGCTAATCGTCATGTACGATGTGAGCGTAATCACTGTTTGTCGTAGTTCTTGAGGTCGTGATTTGGTGGCTAGTAAGGTTTGGAGCCATGAGCGAATTGAGGGAACAGTTGCTCGTTTGTTGCTGTTTGAAACGGCAGTCGACGATGTGGATGGCGCTGTCATTTTGTGTGCAAAAAGAGCAATTTGATTGAGGCGATTACTTTTATATGCAAATGCGAAAAAAGGTACTGGGAATGAAAGAGAAGGTAACAGTGATAATGATTTTGTTTATTAGAGGTAACAAAATCGATTTGTGTGAGAGAACGGATAATCACGAGGAACCCGAATTGTTTTTAAATTGTTATTTCAAACTGTACATATACATATTACTATCTAGGGCGTCTGTAAGGGAAAAAGGCAAGCATGTACTCTACTAGAACTGTACTGACACAAGGCAAGCGGAGGGTGGGTAAGCAACAGGTGTAAGGGTTGAAAGACAGCGATCACTGCTTCTCCATTAATCCGGCCTTGATCATTTCCTGCACAGCAAGAAGATAGAGCGTATGAGCACATGAAACAACCACACATCATGATCCAACAAAAACAGCAAACGTACCTGCTGCAGGGTAACACCGACAAAAGGTAAAGCCCGTGCCATCACAACACCTGCATTTCGCAATGCGTTTATTTTATCCGGCGCATTTCCCTTGCCCGTGTGCGACACAATAGCACCAGCGTGTCCTAAGAGGTACGCGCCATTAGTCTCTTTGTTTTGCACAGATAGTAGATAGAAACAGCAATGTCAAACCTACCCATACGACGATCAGGAGGAGCGGTCAAGCCAGCAATAAAGGACACCACAGGCTTCGGCTTCTCTCTTGAAAAGTTGTATTGCTTCAAGAATTCTGCAGCCTCTTCTTCAGCACTGCCACCGATCTCGCCAATCATCACGATGCCTATTATGTGCGCAAAGGGTCTTATCAGATGTAAACCCTCTTTCTCTCTCGCGCCCTCCAATCCACTCTCGTGTCACCTTGGCCACAAACACACTCCTCTCGGTCTCACACGCACCTTCGGTTTTGTCATCATCCAAAAAGATTTTCAGCGCATCGATAAAGTTGGTGCCGTTGATAGGATCACCGCCCACGCCCACACACAAGGTTTGGCCCATGCCTAGCTGCGTAAGCTGCTGCACTGCCTCATACGACAAGGTACCGGAACGTGAAACGACGCCAATGTTGCCGGGGCTATAGATACGGTTGGGCATGATGCCGATCTTGCAGCCAGCTAGAGGAGACACAATGCCGGGCGAGTTGGGGCCTACCAAACGCGACTTGTTCTGGCTCAGCAATGCTGCTTTGACGCGTGCCATATCCATGAATGGAATGCCTTCGGTCACCGATACGATCAATGGGATCTCGGCCTCAATGGCTTCCATGAATGCGTCAGCGGCACCAGCAAGGGGGACGTAGACAACCGTGGCATCCGGTCGCAACACCTCAGCTGCCTGTATTTCATTGTTCTCGTTGTCAGAAATGCCTCCTCGGAGCACTCACAACATCATACACAAGCAGGTGTCTCTTCTCCTTATGCCTTACCTCTCGCACGCTGCCGACTACAGGTCTCTCTAAATGTGCTGTTCCAGCCTTGCGCGCAGAGACACTGCCGACAAAATTCGTGCCAAACTTGATAGCTTCGAGCATTTGTGCGGTTCCCTGTACGTTGTTTGGATAGGAGTGACATAAGTGTAAGAACAATGTATTACTATGCTGATGATGATGGTGAATATCACTGCATGTGTACCTGTTTGCCCGTTCCTTGACACATCACACGCGTGTTTGCAGTGAGCTTCAGGTTTTGGATGGTTGACTCGTATCCGGCGTTGACGGTAAAGGTGTTTCGACAGGCAGCTGTTTTGTAACAAAGAGCGTTAGTAAACCGATCTGTGCCCAACCAAAAGCACAATTGAGGATTTTAGCCATACTCGCTGCTGCACTGGTGGCACGCATAGCTGCTGCCGCTGCTGATTTACTGCTAGAACCAATCATGGGAATAACGGATGTTGCTGCGTAAAGAAGTGTAAGAGGGAGCTCCAAGAAGCAGAGGAAAAAAGAAAAAAGAAAATCATGCTCGTCAAAACACTCTATTTATTGCACTTTCTTAATTCGTAAGCAGATCTTTTCTGCACCTATCCGTGTGAACTCTCCCCGCCCCCCCTCCATCTTAACCTCCGCTTATAACAATGAAGCAACAACAAGAACGGATCCTCTTGGCCAACAAGAGGTGTGCAACACACACGCCACCACCGACCAGGCAATCAATCAACCTTCCTTGTTTGGTCAATTTCTGGCGTAATGTGTCCTATGCTTCAAGCGTCGGGACTTCACGGAAGCCGCTCTGGAAAAACGTTCTCTTCCATCTATCCATTTTGCTAATCAAATGAAAAAAAGATGGAGTTAGGGGTATCAATGGCAATTTGCCTTATTTTTATTCTACCGCTGCCTTTTATTTTTGGAGTGCTTCAAAGGAACAGCAAGCGCATGGCCAGTGGTTTTGATATGGTTGAACAGTTGGTTTCGTGTTGAGAAATCCTCATTACAAACGTTGCATAGTAGTTCCTACCATACACACACGCGTTAAAATGCGAGGTTAACAAACTCAGTCCCCTTTTGCATTGCATAGACATCCTTACCGCTGCTGCTGCCTTTTCTTCCTTTTGCTTCTTCTTTTCCTTGCGCTTCTCCCTCTTCATTTTGGCCGTCTCCACTGGTGCTGTTTCCTCGCCGCCATCCGCTTCATCGTTTCCAGCAGGCGTCGCTACTGGTCCTGGTTCTTCTTTCCGTCCGTTCCGTCGCCTCCGTCGCGATTGCTCCAGTTCAAGCGATGCTGTCAGGGCACTTAATTCATCCACATTCTCTCTGGGTTCTGCTTCCTGTTCAATACCAAACCGTGGTGCCTTTTTGCCCTTCTTTTTCTTTTTTGAGGTTTTTGTGCGATTCAGGTCCTCTTGCCCCATGGTGTCACCACCATCATCATCATCATCATCACCTTGCAGTGGCACGTTTGCATCCATATCAGATTCTGGTGCTGCTGTTTCTGGCGTTGTTGTTTCGGTAGCAGTAGCAAAATCAAAGTTTTCCTCTTCCGCCATCATCTCCCGTTTCATCTTTTCCGCCAGTTTCAGATGCTTTCGACTGCTTTCGTGGCTGCTATACTGCTGCTCGCTCTTGTAGAACTTGTCGCAAACAACACAATAGAAATCCGTTTCTTCGGCGCTACCATCCTCGTCGTCATCATCTTCTTCCGCTTCATCCGACATGTATCCCGCAGCTGCCAGGCTACTTTGATCCACTTTGGCCCATTCTTGTTCCTTGTACGCCGCCGCCTGCGCCTGCTGTTCTTCTTTTTCTCGTTGCGCGCGTGCCTTTTGCTCCGCAGCAGCAGTTTCTCTGCGCTGACGTTCCTCTTCTTGATACTTTTTGAAGCGTGGATCACGTTTACGCACAAAGGTTGCTAAGCTCTGTCCATACATAGTTCTGTGTTCGTTACGTTCCATCACACAACCTTCTCTTATATCAATCTTAGGGGACTTACGCGCACAGTATCGTTGTATTCTTTGCGAGCTACTTCCCGGGCCTTTTTGTTCTCTTTTTCCATGGCTCTGCGCACAAATCGATTTGGCGCATCTCTCAACCGCCACTTGTCCATCCATTGAAACGATTTGACACTACTAAAGTTCATCCATGCAGCATAAAAATCGCGCGCATATGCACCATAGCCGCGGTATCCGTCATTGTCGGCAAAAAGCGTATTGGAGTTACCGAACGAAGGGTTTCGGGTATACTCGTCTCCATTTTCAGGAGGATCATAGTTGTAGGCGCTTTCTTCTTCTTCATTAAGCTTGTCAAACAGTTTGCGATATATAGCGAAAAAGCCCTACA
The DNA here is from genome assembly GCF_025766255.1 of Zychaea mexicana. NCBI lineage: Eukaryota > Fungi > Mucoromycota > Mucoromycetes > Mucorales > Lichtheimiaceae > Zychaea > Zychaea mexicana. The sequence continues at coordinate 44,041 of NW_026516723.1, read as the reverse complement.
TCATATACGCGAATCTCATGTTACTAACTTTTCACGTACTCCATCACTGTTGTGATATATGCATATATACCTTGTCATCATCGCCAAATCCTCGAACTTCCGACATGCTAAAGTATCGCATTAAATCTTCGGAAGTGGTACCTGCGCTGCTATCCTTATGAACTGCTGCGTCATCGCCACGTAGAATAGAATCTCTATGACCGTCGTACCTTATTAAAAAATAGTCGTTAATTCAGTTGCCATTGAAACCACTCTCTGGCACATGGTTGAGTGGTAACAGTAGCAGTATTTTTTTTTACCATGCTCGTTCCTGGGCATCGGAAAGTACTTCATAAGCTTCCTGGATCATGGCAAACCGTTCGGTTGCTTCTTGCACCCGATCGCCATTCTTATCTGTTTGTTTGTTTTAAGCGATCCGATCGACTTTCAAAATACATTTAGGTAAAACGAAGAAATCGTTATGTAGAATTTACCAGGATGCCATATTAAAGCCTGCTTTCTATAGGCTTTCTTTAATTCCAGATCAGTTGCTGTGCGTTCAACATTTAGTAGATCATAATAACATATTCTCATTGTTGTATATCTTATTGGTAGTAACGCACATCAGGAAAAAAAAAACTCGAATTATAAAGCGTTTTTACTCCGCCACTGCAATTGCCAAATGCAGACAAACCCAGATGCATGCGTTTTGTACCTGCATTATTCAAACATACGTAACCTCAAAGTTAAAATTAGTGTTGCTCAAACAGTTGCTTCAAGTATAGAGTTTGGATTCGAAGGTGACAAGGAACTGTTGAAGTATTTTTTGAAAACTTTGGACGAAAAACACCTTTCGCAGTCTGCACTCCTCTAGAGTGTGGCAGTAAGCAGAATTCATGCATGAAAATACTTGATATACGAGAAAAAAAGCCTTCGCATATAAGTAAAATGGCATGAGCCACGAATTTCGTATGTCATTACTTTATTATTATGTCGACGATTGCGACATCCTTGGTAAACTAGTCTCCCAGTTTTATCTCAGAATACACGTACAGTTTGCTCGCTCATCTTCACCTTGAATTACTATCAAGTTCTTTGACAGGCTTCATGATTCGCATGTTCCTGAGTAAGGCACTGCGCTAATTCATTGCTTGTTGTTCGGACCCAAGCTCCTCAGCTAAAGCTTGTTTACAAATTCTACGGTACCATTGGCAATATAGTAGAAAGCATTCAGTCACTTCTTTCGAACACTATGTCGGACAAATTAAATTAGCTTATAGGCCATGGAAAACATATAATAGAATAAGTTATACCATGCTTTCGATTTTTTTGGAAACGATAACGATGTAATAAGCATAAGTGATCCTTAAATCTAGTGTCTACACTATCAGCATTGTAAGTGTCATATGTATTGCTGCCCATATAATGAGTCAGCATCATGCGTATCAATAAAGTAGTCAACTGGAATTTCTTTCTTCTTAAATATATAAGTGGAGCCACCAAATAAGCAAAAGAAGAGCGAATTGTATAATATATAGCTAAAATGAAGCAGCGTATGCATCGTATTTATCATTCGCATGATATCCTCGAACCGCCGTAAGATATACGTAACCCCTTTCCATGAAGCACTAAAAAGTTAATGAGTATATTGTAATTAGAACTTCTATCATATTATAGTTATCAATAACGAATGAACAGTGATAACGAATCATGTGCATACAGTATTTTAACAGATACTTTATTTGCACGTTATAGTAGGTGTTGAGTATGATAAAGGTTGTCACTAACCTTATTCGTGCACCCATAAGAAACTCGGAAGAGCTGTCAGAAAACACATTTTTATGTAATTGTTCTATTGGCATAACGCACATCAAAAATGCTTAGTTGCGAATGCCAGTATCGCCCGCAATAAGGGCAATGTTCCACACCACGGCGGTTTCATCGCCCGTGTCCACTCCATGTCGACAGCTTGTTCGATATATTTGTCGAAGTTCTGCAAGCGGAAACATATTGAGGGTGCTGTTGCTGCTGCAGCTGTTGTCATTCGCTCACCCATCGCTGATTAATACCTTGATATATACATATAGTAGTTTCTCATCCAAGAATCTTACTCTAAATAGCTACATTGTTTTCAAGCCAATATATTCCAAGACCACGACTATACATATGAGTTTCGTTTAACCCTTAAATGTACGCGATTCAGTCAAACTTCACATTTAACCAAAATAGCCGAATAGTTAGACAAAGACGAAAGGATACTAGGCGATTTTTAAGAGCGTAGGAGGCGACTAGTTCCGACAAACCTGGCAGACCCCAGTAGCTGTAGCTGTGGCCTCACCAAGTTTAAAGGATGCGTATATGGCTAGCCGATTTACGTAACTGAGCTTGCTGCTGTCATAAACATATCTGCTCCATGCTCACCAGGAAACAGTACTTTAAAGTAACTCTATCATGGCTTAATATACTAGCAGAAAATAAAGTACGAGTTTTATTTAACACCTTGAGTCTGAAGCTTTTTGTGCCTCCGTACTGCTTGCTTCTGTCGCTTCTTTAGAATTTCCCCAATTTCCGGTCGCTTCTCCTTCCAAATAGCCTCATAATCCTCTGAGTCTGTACGCTGGAATGATCCCTTGGGATCATAACCAAAGCAGCTCCTACAAATCAGAAAATATGGTTAATTTTTTTGAACTATTTAGCGTCATACTGTAGCTTCAATAAACATACTTTTTCATTAACGAAGGTTCGCTCGTGTGGAAAAAGAATAATACGCCTAGGCCGACATGTGACTAAAAGCATAAAAAGAATAATCAATAACCATAGCCCACATTGTAGTAGTGTAAGCTGCTATATCCGTCTTTACCTCTTTATTTGGTTTAGAAGCAAAACTCGGTGCGCCGCTGTCATTTTCAGAATCGATACTTGAACCTAGCATGCCTCCAAACGATGGCTCATTGTTTTCTTCAGCACCTGTATCTGCATCGCCTCCAAATAATTTGAACGGCTCAGCTGCAATTATCAATATACAGTTAGTTATAATCAACGAATCATTTATGGATATACAAATACATTGTTGTCTGTTCTGTACCTTCTTGTGCGCCAAACAAAGGCTTCATGTTGACGTTTACTTCAAAATGCTTCTCGGTGGATACAACAGGCATTGCCGTGACTGGTACTGTGTTACCCGGCAGAGGTTCTACATGCAGGTTGTTTAAAAAAAAGTCAACTTTGACATTCTGTTCGATAACCCCATATTTCGAAATATTACCTTCGTCATCCTCTTCATCACCAAGTCCCTTGTCGCTTTCATCTCTCGCTTCCTCAGCAGGTTTCCGCAAGTATTCGTCGGCATCCTCGGCATCAGGATCATAACGTGCACCGGTGCTCCATTGGGTCTCCTTTGGTTTACTATTAAACATGTTAACAAGAAAACGCAAAGTTCTCTCTCATAAGCTTCTCGTCATACACCACACCAATCTAATTTTAACATACAGTTTTTCAACTTTCTCTTCACCAAACATAGCACGAAGAAGATCCATCGATTGGTTTTTCTCATCGGTGAGATTTTTGGATATTTCATCTTCTGGTTCGCCTTCTGACTTGCTACGCTCTTTGGCTTGGGTATCCTTTTCTTCTTCTTCCATGAAATCTTCGCCTAGCTTGAAACGATCGTCACCTTTGAACTTGCTCTGAAGTTCCAACAGTTCGCGTCCTTTCTCGCCTTCCAGAACAGGGTTGATTTTGATTTCTATTTAAAAAAAACGATCAGCACATCAACATTCGTTCTCTCGTTCTCCTGTAACTCCTTCCATATCAGTAGCTTTCATACCGAATTTAGACTCGTCTTCCTCCGAATCCGAGTCAAACATCCATTTAGCGTCTCTAGGTGCAGGTCGTACTTCCTTAGTATCTTTAGTAGACTCGGTTTCAGTCCCCTGTTCCTTTTCATCGTCACTCGCTTCAAAAGTAACGTGGTTTGATCGTTCCTAACCATAGCCAGTCTAATCAGTATTCAGAAAAAAAGAAAGCATGTACGGCAAATCCAGAAAGAATGAAAAATACCTCATTGCCAACACTTGCAAGTGATCGTTGAAGTAATTCCTGTCGTTGTTTTTCCTCTTGATTGCGACGTTCCATCGCAGCCAGCCGTTTATCGTTATCTTTGTTCTATTTAAATTCACCATGTAAGTAAAATCATGGATTATTCGCGTTACTCCAGTCCTCGAAAAAAGCCTGTAAAGATACATACCGTTGATTGCAATAATTCTTCATCTTCATAGATAGGCGCTGCATGATCGTCATTTCTCTCATCTCCATAATACATAGACAAGCGACTGACAGGCTTCACCTTTGCACCAACATCGTAGAGTTTCGTCAAGTTGTTTGAATAGAGCTTTGGATCAAACACCAGTTCGGTACCGTCTGGCTTTTTGAGCCGCATAATGGCGATACCGCGGCCATAGCGTCCCAGCCGCCATCCGCGTTTCTGTTTTGCTACTCTATCCGTAACCAACGTCATGTCCTTTGCCTCGAACACGTTCCGTGATGCCTGTTCAATCCGCTGCCGCTTTTTGTGCTGTTTTTCATCTTTAACCTGTTGTTGTTCTGTTTCTTTTCGTTTGCGCTCTGTGTAATCTGCCTTCGCTTCTTCTAAACGCATCGTTTGCCCTTTCCATTTTGCACCATTATAAAGGGATATGCCTATGCACACAGATAAATTCAATGTGTTATCAACTGTCCTTTTCTATTCTCACTTGCCCACTGAGATACACAAGAAAGAAAAATCGAAACCTACAGCTGGCCCATTGCTTTGGCATTGTTTTGATGTTAAAATGGCCAAATCCACGACAATTCCCTGGTAAAAAATGGAGTGAGTCGATTGTTCAGGGTTAAAATAACTTTTTAAGGCTTGTACAGTCTCACCTTCAATATCTTTGGCAATGGTAATGTTGCTGATCGTGCCATAACGACTGAATCGATCTCGAAGAAGTTGTTCGTTGACAGACGGGAAAAGCCCACCAATGTATATACGCTTCTCTACAAGATCTTTTTATTGCCAAAGCCATCATAATAAGCAACTATGCTATAACATTAAACTCCTTGTAACTTTTTTTTACCTTCACTGGTTGCCATGGAGTATGATTTTGACCAAGCTCAAAAGTTATGCAAGAATAATTTTTTCTGTGGTTCAAAAATAGCCAGTGGAAGAAGTGCTGTGGCTAGTGAACAATCAGCTGACATTTAATCGATTTGCGCAAAATGTGGGTGATATGCTCTTCAGAAATGATATCTGTCATTGACCATTTGTCAATCCCAGCAGCGTGTAGTGGTAGTTTTTAACTTTTTCAGTATTTTTTTCTCCTGCTATTCAGTAAAGTTTTGTCGTTTTAGAAACGCGAAACATTATGAAGAGTGGATCAGCACTGCAAATTCACACTGCGGGAAAATAAGAGGGCGAAAAGGGGTTAGAATGTTAACCGGAAGGAATGGGGTAAACTGGAAAAATCCACCCACTCTACCCTATAATATCCTCTTTTTTTTGACCTGTCGTTGACCAGCATTTCCTTAAACTACCCTTATTTCCTCTGCGTTTTCACCAGTATTACCCGACTTTTACCACTGACTCTCACCCAAATACACCGTTATCAACCGCTATTATACTTTAAATACAAATGTTAAATAATAATGTATATACAGAGCCAGAAGTAATAGTTTACAGTGATCTAGTATCTAGTATGCAGAAGGGTATCAATCCATATCCAGCAAGCAACTACACTTTGCGCGTGAATCCTATATTTGAGGCGTGATCAATTAGTAAGATATACAATAACGCGAGCATCCCTTTAGACCACAGATACTTGCCTAATCGGCTGATTGTTTTCGCGACTTGCGCTTCTTTCCACCTTGCTGTCTACTCTTCTTCTTTCGTTTCTATAAATGACGCCTAACAGCGAAGATACACAACAGAGTATAATGGTAGCCAAGTTTTATATATATTACCCTTGACTCGCTTGTTGTTGTTTCTTGCTGTGTTAATTTTTGTAAACAACCGGGGCGCATGGGCCACTCCAAACATCAGGCGACGTGCTTGATAGGTCTTCTGTTGCCAACAAAATGCCACAGAAGGACGGTCGTCCGAATGTAGCGGGATATGTAAGTATGCATCCTGGAGAATGCACCTCACTATCCACTCCGATGGACGGACCATATGTCGCAAGGTCGGCAGACCCTCCATTTTGAAATGCTCGTATTGGATATAGTCGTTCAATTGTGAGCAATTCAGTACCGCACGAACCTTGTTGTGTTGCCGGAGCGGAAACAGATACGATTGCACATGCATCTGGTGATATGGAATCTCTTCGATGGCTTGTTTGTTCAGTAATAGCTCCTGTATACTGCTTGATCCAGGAGAGCGGCGTTCTCCTGTGACATACGTAAGCGATGGTCCTCGTAGCCAACCATTTTTGGGGGAAAACTGTAAAGGGAATCCGTACTCGGGCTGATATTTGTTTCAATGTCCATGGATCTGGTGTTGAACCCAGGTTTGTTTGTTGACTTGTAGCAGAGCTCCTACTACTGGATATGAGGGCGGTACATAGTGGAACTGGTTGCTGCAGGACCATCAGACGTCGGCAATGCTGAATCCAGGTTCGCCGTGGTTGCGCCATTGCCTGAGTATTGTATTGTTTATCTGTCGGAGGTATTGCTGGCGCCCGCTCCACCTCCGGAGTAGTTTTTCCATTGGGTTTTGGTATACCCACGGAAGCCACCACGGTTGTTGTAGTTGCTGTTGCTCCCGTTCGAGTTGGCATTGACAATGACGCGATGGTGATTCCAGTTGCGGGCTTCGTCATGAACCTTTTGGCAGAACTCGGGGCCAAACAAATCTGCGTCGTGTTCAGCTGAGGTTTCTGTCGTGGAGCAGGCACTAATGAGAGCTTGACTCCAACGCGCTGATTTTGCCAAGGCTTCTCGTCTTTCGATTCAATTGTCTTCAGCTGTGTGGAACCCAAGTGCGATGATGTTCTGAAACTTGCGCGCCATGGGTGCCATGAAGACCTAATCGGCGTGTTCATGTAAGACTGATGTTTCCAAGAAGTGGAGTGTATAACAGGCGGGGCGGAGAGCTTGGTACACTTCTTTTTGAATTTTGGCGAGCTGTCTGTCTCTAGCCTTTGCTTCTCCCTGTAAAGAATGGCTGTAATTCTGCGTCGATATCTGGCGTGCGCAGGAGACCTGCTTCAAGCTCTGGATTTTGCCTAAGCAAGTCTTTGATGGTGATAGAGGCAAGGCGGTTATCGATGCGCGGGTAACCGACGACTTGCTTGACTGATTTGGCGACGGGGTAATGCCCGGCTGCATTGTAATTTTCGCGAGCTGATACGAGAGGTCGATCAAAGCTTTCGTCTTTATCGGGCCTTAATAATAGTGTTGATAAAGCTCAGGTATTTCAAGGTTGTCTACTGGTGATGGTGTTGTTGGTGTCGGTTTGGTCTTCAGTGTTCATGTACGTAGGCGGACTGCCACAAGCTTTGAAAACGGCTAAAGAGACATAGGAATAGCAAATTCTTCTTTAATAACAAGTTTACTACCACATTTAGTATATAAATAAAGGCTGTGGCATGCTTGGAAGCGGCCGATAACATTGGATGACGAGTGACGACGATGGACACTTAAATGACGGCAAATGTGGTATAAGATATATATACGTATGCAGCGTTGTTTTTATTTCGAGATGAGCATATATAAATATGCGATTAGGTGGGATATGTTGCGATAACAAAAAAACGTAACAATTTATTGAGCAAGGTGTTCCTTGATCTTGCCATCGACTTGGCTGGAGTCCTTGTCATCACGGACTTCATCAACCTTTTGGCCGTTCTTGTAGAACAAGAAGGTAGGCAGAATCTGATCAGAAACTTCGTAAAAGATATCCTAGTAATTTTTTTAGCGAAAAAAATGTCAGCTGTTTCGTAAGATTTGGCCAAAAAGTAAACTCCCTTCCCCACCCCCTTCCTCCTTATTCCAGCAAAGCAGATGGTAGCAAACACATACGTGAACCGCATCAGCGTTAACCTTGGCAAAAATGGCATCAGTGTAATCTTGGGACATCCCCTCGACAATTTCAAACATCCCTTGGTCCTCGGTCTGTGGGGTCCACGCGTAGACAATGACCTATCGCACATGAATACTATTGTTTTAGTAGGGGTGGATGTGACACGACTACAGCAAGAACTGCAAAGGAAATGCAATACATACAAGCTTGTCACTCTTGATGAGTTCTCGGAAAGCTTCGACAGATGTGAGGTCTTGGACAGTCATGATGGTTCTGATAAATGAGGAAAAAGTTTGTGGTGAACCACATTAATACACTGCTTAAGATATCAACAATAAGATATTCGGTTAAACATTATAGCACACACGTATGAACACTACGGCATTTCGGCTAAACACTATTGAATAAAATCTCTCACTCAGATGATCCACCTTACGTGAACAGGACAATGAACCTATCAACAGGTACCTCGGCCATTACATCAGCTAACGCCGGTTTCAAAGATGTGCCCGATTAACATAGCGACTTCAATAGAAGTTCTGATACGTCCTTGATCCATCCTCTATCACATAGTTTATCCATTAGTCGGATGAATTGATATCGCCGTCTTAATAGCTAGAATATAAAAGAGCTTTATCTTTTGTTGGAATAAAACATCATCTCAAAGATACTTAATCTTGTCCCTTATTATCTTTATTAAAGCTCTATCATCACATTTTTATCTTTGAAAACCTTGTTTTTTCCTTATATCTTACATCATGTCCTCCGATAACAACCAAGCTACAAACATTAACGAAACCGTTGATCAAGCCAACGTGGTAACTCCAGGAACGGTCGAGGTCTCAAGCAACGATGTTGAAATGGTGGACTCAGAATCGGCGTCCAAAAATGGCACTGAAACTAGCACTGAAACTAGTACTGAAACCATGGCCAGGAACATAATTACACCGAGTACCTACCTGGAACAAAGGAAGCTGACACCGTCTAACATGGGAGCTATCCTCAAGGCACGCTTAGCAAAAGCCACCGAAGAATATTTGCAGGCGCAAGATGCTTCACCAGATGACCTACTAAGCTAAAACAGGCACACAAAGAAGCACTTGATGCATTCAACATCTACCAAGCTACTCAGCAAGCACTCAGCATGTCTGAACAGTTCGAAGATCGAAAGGCAAGCTGCGTGGTCCCAAAAAACCTACCGATACTACAAGTACAAGGAGGCCCTGTCCGAGATCCGACGAAGCCAGTGCACAATTCCGTCTCTGCCTTTATTTCCGCCTTCGAAATCCAATTGCGCAGCCATAGCATTGACCTTGATGGCAATTGGGAACGTCTTTTCTGGTTATGTCTGGATGATAACCAAATGACTTGGTTCCGCCGAGATGTCGCTGACCGTCAATTAAAATGGAAACAAGCCTGTACCGAAATCAAGAAGGAATACGGCAATCCATTCCACACGTATCTCAAACGCCATGAGCTTTTTGTCGCTCGTCCGCAAGCCAATGAAGCGATCCGTGTCTATGCCGAACGATGGATGTCATTAGCACACGAGGCAGGAAGAGCCAGCGGTCGTGACTTGACGTTCGATTTCATTTCGTCGTTGCCACCTTCGATCCGCGAAAAGATCTACCCAGTACTAGCAAGACAGTATGGTGTAGATTGGCCATCTGAAGTCACTGAGGTCGTGCAACTCATAATTTCCACATTGGGTGAATTCGTTGACAAGTTTCAAGACAACGGTAGTTATGCGAGCATCCATGCACCAGGAAAGAAACGTCGCATGGGTAATGAACACCTGTCTTCGTCCTCCTCATCGCCAGCACCAGCTTCTCGCCGTCCTCGTCATTACGGTGATTGTCCTGTCCATCCAAAAGGAAATCACTCGGCGACGGATTGCCACGTTCTCCAGCGCCAGCGGGAAGCAGTACAACAACAAGTCCGCAATAACCGGCAATCAACAGGTTCAGACAACCTATGTCGTTATTGTAAAAAAGTTCCATATGTCTTAGGCCATCGCTGCCAAGAATATTTTGATGCAAAAGGAAAAAAGAAGTCAGGAACGTCGACAACAATGGTGAGCAATCGCTCTGTACACATTTCCTCGTCTCCTTCCTCGTCTTCTTCTACTACACCATCAAAGCGGGATGAAGAAACACTTAATCACATTTCATTGGACGGAATGGATATTACAGGTAATTACATCAACCGCACAACACAAATAAATAACACACTGCAAGCAACAGATGACATTGACTCACTCATTGTTCCTATCACTGTACAGACTAAGCAAGTCTTCGGATTAGTCGACACAGGCGCCAACAAGTCTTTTATCACACCTACATGGTTACACAACATAGAGTCAACATCTGTACTTAAAATCAATAAAAACGCAGTAAAAAATATATCCATTACTTTAGCAGCAAAGGATGTAACAGCCTACCTTTTAGGTTTACTTGAAAATGTTGAACTACAGTACAATGGGAAAACATTCAAACACAATTTTTACATCATGGAATTATCCGGAACAACACCAGTCACCATTGGTCTGGATTTGATGTTTAAACTCGGAATTGGTATTACTGGTTTAGCCACATCATGGGAGCCACTGACACCAAACAATGAGAAACAAATTATTGATTTACCCGAACCTAATAATTCGCCATATGGCACAGAAGAACAAAGGAAACAGTTTTTACAAGCTATCCAACCTTCTCTTGATCGCAATGCACAAATTCCTAAGCGCGCGTTATGTACAATGCCTGAAGCAGTGGTCCGTCTTGACGTTCCAGAAGGTATCGTTTGCCATCGACGTCAGTACCCATTACCAATTGCTTTCAAGGATTTAATTGACGATCAGATCAAAACCTGGTTAGATGAGGGCATTATTGAACCTGCACCTGCTGGCACAGCATGGAATAGTCCCATCACACTAGCACCAAAGAAAGATCCTGTTACAGGTGCATATGATACAAACAAGCGTAGAATCTGTATGGATGTCCGCTTAATCAACCAGCATTTATTACAATGTGAACAACATCCACTTCCATTATTAAGCGATGTTATTGCAGCCATCCAAGGCAATGACAACAGCGGTAATTCAAATCGCACCGTCGTTACTACCTGCCTCGATGTAAAATCTGCTTTCACTTCTTTACCTCTCTATGAACCACATCGAGAACGAACTGCTTTCACAATTGAAGGACACATCCAATATCAGTTCCGAGGAGCTTGCTATGGATTACGTCATCTTTCTTCGGTATTTACTCGTTGTTTAACAGTTCTTCTTAGAGAGATGCCCTTCGTTCGTGCGTTCATTGATGACGTCATTATCTTCTCAAACAGCATAGAAGAACATGCTATCCATGTCGCCGCAGTAATTGACAAATTAACTGAGGTAAATTTCCGCATCAATCATGACAAAGCCGTATATGCACAACGTTGTGTCTACTTACTTGGCCACTGTGTATCCACCGAAGGTGTATCACTGGATAAACGCAAAGTATGCAACATCCAAAATATCCCTACACCTACAACTGGCAAAGCTATAGCTGCCTTCTGTGGTACTATCAATTACATGCGCTCTTACCTACCAAAAGTCTCTGAAGTTATGGCACCTTTAGACCGACTTCGCAATGCCAAATCTTTAAAAGGTTTATGGACACAAAAAGAACAACACAGTTTTGACACGTTAAAGAAAATGCTACTTGAAGCTCCCATCCTGCGCTTTCCCGATTTATCACATCCTTTTCAGGTTGCAACTGACGCTTCACATACCGGAATCGCTGCAGCACTTTTCCAAGTCATAGATGGTGAAACACGTCATATTGCTTTCATGGCTAGAGCACTCTCCAAGTCAGAAAGATCCTATAGCACTACACGACGTGAGCTCAGAGCTATTATATTTGCACTTGACAAATTCCACAAATATTTATATGGCAAACCGTTTAAATTATACACGGATCACAAAGCATTGACCTTCCTCCATACACAAAAAATAGCCAACGCTATGATGATCAGTTGGTTTGACACCATCTTACAATACGACTTTGAAATTATCCACCTACCAGGATTAGATAACATCCTTCCTGATCAATTATCTCGCCTTTTTCACATCGATGAAAAAGAGCTGGAAGGGGGTAGTGCTACGCAAATTCATACAAATAATAACACTGTACAAAATAAGACTCTCACAGTAAACACACAAACAAGTAATAACACTGACAACATAGATGATGACATCTATTTTGAACCACCCGAACATGAAAGACTGGAATTACTCAAAAAAGCACATGCATTTGGTCACTTTGGCGCTGAAGCTATCACAAAAGCACTACACAATGATGGTTTGAAATGGAACAATATGTACAAAGAAGCCGCACACATTGTAAAAAGCTGCCCTGAATGCCAGCGATTCAACATCACCAAGAAAGGTTATAACCCTTTGAGACCTCTTCATGCATTCTATCCGGGTGATCATTGGACAATTGATCTTGCAAGCGGCTTCGGCACAAGCCATCGCGGAAACAATTATCTCTTAGTCATGGTAGACGTATGCACACGTTTTTGTGTTTTACACGCACTTCCTGATAAAACATCAGACACTGTCGTTCAAGCAGTCATCGACACATTTTGCTTAGTGGGCTTTTGCCGTTATCTCAGCAGTGATAATGGTACTGAATTCAAGAACCAACTAATGACTCGTCTTCGAGAAGCCTCTGGATTCGACCAAAGACTTTCTACGCCTTTTCACCCAAGAGCTCAGGGATTGGCTGAAAGATTTGTGCAAACAACTGTTAACATCATCCGCAAGTATACAAAAGGAGCAGTTAGAGACTGGGACTTATATGTCAAACCAGCACAATTAGCCCTTAACAACAAAGTTGCCAATAGACATGGTTCTACACCATTTGCTCTTATGTTCAATAGAACAATGAACGGTTTCAGGGACTATAGCAAAGAACAGATCCCGCGGCCACTCACAGAAGATGAGCTGCAAAACCGCATTGAACAAATGACAAACATTGTCTTTCCTGCAATTTCGGAAAGAGCAAAGGCACTGGATGATATTAAAAAAGGCAAATACAATGCCAAGTTCAGAATCACCGATTATCCCATCGGAAGCACGGTCATGGTCATTGATGAATTACGCAGTAAGAAGATGGATCCAAGATATGAAGGACCATATACTGTAGTACGCAAAACCAAAGGTGGTTCTTATGTCCTTAGAGATGAACAGGGTCTATTAACTTCTCGTAACTACGCACCCTCACAAATGAAACTCCTATCACAGGATGAATTAATTGACACAGAAGAAGCATTTGAAGAAAACGGTAAATATTACACCGTACAGTCAATTGTAGACCACAAAGAGCTTGCACCAGGCAAATATCAATACCGGGTTAGATGGAAAGATTATACACCTGATGACGATTCCTGGGAACCAGCAGAAGCATTTAATAGTCCACAACCAATCATGAAATATTGGGAACGTGTTGGTATCACACCACCGAAGCAAAGCAAAATACAAACTGCATTACCTGTGACGCACATCCCACAGCAATCACAACGTAAAGCAAAAGGAACTATTTCCAAACGTCAAGAGGGTTCCACACCTACACCATCTACTAGACGCAGTAAGCGTTTACGCACACGTTGCTAAGCACATTCTTCACAGAATAATGTTTAACCTGGAAGGGGGTGATGTGGTGAACCACATTAATACACTGCTTAAGATATCAACAATAAGATATTCGGTTAAACATTATAGCACACACGTATGAACACTACGGCATTTCGGCTAAACACTATTGAATAAAATCTCTCACTCAGATGATCCACCTTACGTGAACAGGACAATGAACCTATCAACAGGTACCTCGGCCATTACATCAGCTAACGCCGGTTTCAAAGATGTGCCCGATTAACATAGCGACTTCAATAGAAGTTCTGATACGTCCTTGATCCATCCTCTATCACATAGTTTATCCATTAGTCGGATGAATTGATATCGCCGTCTTAATAGCTAGAATATAAAAGAGCTTTATCTTTTGTTGGAATAAAACATCATCTCAAAGATACTTAATCTTGTCCCTTATTATCTTTATTAAAGCTCTATCATCACAAAGTTAAAGAAAACAAACGCGCAATCGGAGGGGAGGGGTGTCGCTTGTTTTATATAGAATGCCGAAGCTTTGAAAAGAATGTAAAAGCTTCAAAAATAGCCAGTAAGGCGTATATTACCAAACAGCGTTACCCGCTATACACACCCCAAGATGCAAATTCATAAAAAAGGACATTGCTACGCTCAAACTTGGATAAATAAAAGAAGTGATTGGCTGAAGCTGGAGTTTTGTTTACTTCTAAGCGAAGTGCCAGGAGAACTGAAGAGGCACACGGGTGTGAGAACCAGCGTGTGGGGGGACATTCTTGCATCTTGCTCTGACAAAAACTCTCCCCATCTGCAGATTTCGAAGTCCAGCAGTGAGTATACTAATCTGCGTTTTCTTTCTAATGAGCTTTTTTTGCTTATCTTCTAACACTTCTTTTAATGTCTCATATATAGAGCATCTTTTATTACAAAAAACGTAAGCTTTTGATTGATAGCATATTATATAACGTACGAACACATATCAACTAACACTCTGTATAATAGGATGGCCTGTCTCTACTCAGTCAAATACCATGGTAAGCTGCTTTCTATTATAGCGGATAATGGCTTTCATAATCTAAACCATGAAAACTGACGCGTTTTTTCGCTAGATAAATGATCCAAGTCGGCACAACTTTGTCGTAGAAAGAATGTCAAGAGTAGTGGAGCTGTTCAACATCATTGTTGGCTTGGCTGTACGGTCCAGCGTCGTCACCAGCTATCGTTTTTTTTGTATTCGTTGCAACGCTTCCCATTGAGGGCGTAAAATAAAATGAAACTCATCCTCCGTTGCCCAGTTACATCTCCCCCGAAAGTGGAATCCCCCAAAAATCATCTCACATGCCCCTTCTGTAAAAGGAAATTTTTCTTGATCTCTGTTTACTTTTCCATGTTCCAAATTGGGAAACGGGGCACTTTGGGTGTGTACACACCCAGATTGACAAACTTTAAGATACCATGATTTATTGGACACAATTTCGGCCCGTTTTCAAAGGAGGTGAGCAGCCTCCCCCAAACAACCTGGGAGACTTTTTTGGTGCGTCTTTGTTTGCATTTCTTGTACGAAAAGGACTCTCTCGCTTATTCAACGCCCCCCTCCTGGAAGTGAGCACCCACCACGTACACGATCTGTCCAATCACAATTGGTTTCCGCTAATTAAGCTGCCAGATTTACAATGTCTTTGTAATGAAAATGTAATTACGCAATCACAGAAAAGTAATCTGTTTGTAGTTGTAACAACACTTTACTGAAGAGGCATAAAATATATTAATAAAAACTGGCATATAAGAAAAGAAGCGAAAGACAAAAAATAGGATTTAGAGGGGCATAGAAAACGGACATAAGAATCATACAGAAAGAATATAAAAGGTGGTCATAAAACGCATAGAAAAATCATCCAGAAAGAATATAAAAGAGGTTCGTTAAAATGCATAGAAGAATTATCAACAAAGGGTATAGGAATGAGACATAGGTAACGTATTAAGAAGAGAAATGTTATAAAGAAAAGATTGAAGGAATGGGTTTAGTAAACGATTTTTTCAAAGTTGTACGTCGTGTTTTTGAGCCACCAGCAAGTCCCAAACTTCGACTTATTGGCGCTCAACGAGTCTCTCTGTGGCCCACTCGTTATTGGACTTTGTGACATGTCGAAAACTTCGACAACAAGATCTTCGTCAGTGCTATTAAGGACGAAATCATCGCGAGGTAACCGCACGACGATAAAATTGCTTGCGATGTCTTGAACGCAGCAATCAAAAATGCATTGACGCAGCTTCACCAGCAGCCAGAACAAAATCGTAAGCTTGAACATAGTACTCGTCGCCTTGTTTCGCCGTGATGACATCTAGTGTCAACCCACTCGTCTTGGCGGATTATAGAACAAGGCAGCTAGGCCAACCTTAAGCTTCTTACTGCTGTTTGTGTTGTCTGCCAGAACGAGCCCACTTTGTACCAACGCAGGATCATATCATACGAAGCGATAACATCTGGACGGCAGGTTTCCCAAACTCCTGAAAAACAATCCACGAAACGACCACCTTCACATATATGACGTAGCATATATTCTTCTGCAAATTTCCTGGCCAAATCTCGTCCACCGTTCTGCATATTGGTGTGGCATAGATCTGTTTACTTCTTGTGTATCTAGCTCTTTTACATTTATCCCATGTTAAGGTAATGGACGAAGTTGATATGTGTATTATTCCTAGGATGCCTTTTCTAATCAACTGTTTATACCATACAGAGCAATAGCTGATACTTGCCGTCTTATGTAGTCTGATAAGTGAGGTAAGCATACCCATTCCCTCCTTCATAATATCTACCTTCGTCGTGACCTGTATCCTAGCTAGAAGTATGACAGTAATAGTAGTAGTAGTAGTAGTCGCGTCCTTAGTTCTATTTCTCTTTCTACTGTGTACTTTTTTCAAATGTCGTTTTTACAAATAATTCTGAACTGAAAAATCTGAACGCCCTCTTGCTTGCTTGCTTGTTTGTTTACGCCTATTGGAACGATCGTTGAAGCTTTCTCTCGATCACCCAATATGCATAACCCCCGCTCCCCCCACCTTGTTAGATGCTCGACCGTAAAAGGCAATTTTTTGAATCCTTCATTGTTTGTAAACAAATCTGCACAAAAAACCTCTGGGTGTGTATGGTATCAATAAAGCATTCGACAAGAACCGCATTTTTTTATATGATTCGATACAGAACGTTTTGTTCTAGTATCGGATTTGTACTTTTTTCCTGAACAACCACATATCTTATAGCAAGGTCGATCACTTTAAAATTAGATGAGGATCGTTATGGTTATGGCCTTCCTTGAGATAGTATATGCACTAATAATAATCCTTACCGTGAACACTGAGGCGTGCCTGGCTAGGAAAGGGTTCCTGAAGGTGGTGGATTGCCGCAGTACAGTGGTCCCCCGCTTTTTGCAGCAGCGGTTTTTGGTGGAAAAAACTGCAAAAAGTGGGGAACTGCAAAAAGTGAGGATGAGTATGAGATGTTACACAGACTGAGTCTATTATGTTAATTAAGTGTCAATGATAGTAAACCAATTAAAAGATATCGGTGCTGTGCTGAGGCTACTTATTATAACTCAACTCTTATATAAAAGGCTGTCGTCTCACTCTTGATGTTTATATACTGCACTATCGACATCTCCACACCACTATGGTAAAAGCGAAATACCAAAAGCTTACTGACGAGCAAAACGACGCTTTATATCAACATTACATTGCTCAAGAGCAAAAAAATCACAAGATTACTTATGGCCAATTGCTTGACTGGGCTAAAGGAAAATACAAGCTTGAAAATGTTCCCAACGAAACAACTATCTCGAGAATGATCATGAAAAGAAAGCGAGATGAAGAGAAGGGTGTTGACAGTAGTAAAAGACAAAAGTCGCGTGCAAAGTTTCCCGTAGGTCTAAATTATTCGAATACTTCTTCGCTATCCATATAATTAATAAAGAACAAATAGGAATTGGAATATGCCCTCTATACGTGGATAGAGCAAAGATTTTTTGAGAAGATCCCAGTCAATTGGGATATTATCAGAAAAGCCGGTGAAAATTTTGCAGCCAAACTGAGTATTCCGTCCAACGAACTGACGTTCTCAAATGGTTGGCAAAATCGCTTCCAAAACCGCTACAAGTTGAAGGTGCAAACAATCAGTGGTGAAGCAAGCTCTGCTAATGTCACACTAGCAGAAGCTCAGCTGCCGGAAATCCAGGAAGTCTTGAGAAATTATCCCCTAAGAGACATCTACAATATGGATGAGACTGCAGTATTCTACGCAAGTGCCCCCGTGACTACCATTGCACCTAGGTCATTCAAAGGATTCAAACAGGATAAATCGCGGTTGACATTAGTCCTCACAGTGAATGCTGATGGTTCTGATAAGTGGTATCCTTGGTTCATTGGCAAGGCAAAGCGGCCAAATTGTTTTGATCAAGTATGTGATACTTCTTCAAGGTCAAATTGATGACTTACTCACAAATGTCTTTTACGCAATCATAGGCCCAAAGAAAGAAAATCGATATCTCCAAGTACTGTGGAAATGCCAATGCTTGGATGACCCGTGAGATTTTTAAGAAATATCTCACAATGTTAGACAATTCTATGGTCTATCAAAAGCGAAAGATTGCTTTGCTGCTTGACAACTTTTCCGGTCACTACTGTGATTATGTCCCGAAGAACATCGAGCTGGTGTATTTGCCGCCAAATACAACTTCATTAATGCAACCTTTGGATGCCGGCATTATTCGCAGCTTTAAAGTACATTTCAAGTATGTTTTGTGATGATTAGTGATCTACTTGCATGCATTGTAGATGGAAATACTAAGGCTATTATTTCTGTTATTGTAATAGGAATCTGCAATATGAGCATGCATATAACAGCATTCAAGAGCGCCTGGAGAAAGGCCTACCTGCTAATAATGGCAACACGTTCCGTGTTAATGTTTTGACCGGAATTGCATGGTGCCATCAAGCTTGGAAAAAAGTCTCTGAATCCACCATTAGAAACTGTTACCAAAAAACAGGGGTAGTAGAGAAAGTAATTGATGACAATGTCAACAGTGCATCAGATAATGCAGATGAGGTAGCTCTTGGTCAGATTGACGATCACTTGAACCTCATTTATGGCATTGAAAATCTGGAAAGCTTCACTTTTGATGCAGATCCACCTGAGGAAATTGCAGCTGTCCATCCACTGCTTTCCGATGAAGAGATTGTTCAATCTGTGCTCCAAGAAGAGATAAAAGCAGGTGATAATGTTGCTGATAATGATCGTGATGATGGGGACCAAGGTGCTCACTCTGAATCGGTACTTCCAGCATATACTATGCGGGAAAAAATCAGAACTCTAGAAAAAACTATCAGTATTCTAGATGCCCCAGAACACCAAAGAGTCCGAGACGAACTCAGAAAGATTCGAGATGATATAAGAAAGCAAAGCCAGACCATACAATCTTCAATTACCGCGTATCTTTAGCTGTAAAAAGTTTGTGTAATAAAAATTATCTCTTTATGGAAATAAGGTAGATGTCACTGGTTCGAGACTCTGTGTCCCAGGCTCCTGAGTCAATAGCGGAAAATTGCAGGTCCCCATTTTTGGCCTGCAAAATGCAAAAAGTGAGGAAACTGCAATTTTATTAAGTGATGAGCGGGTTTGCTCCAAAAAAATCTGCAAAAACTGAGGATCTGCAAAAAGCGGGGCTGCAAAAAGCGGGGGACCACTGTAGTAGAATTACTCTGGGAGTGTGGTTGCTTCTTCTTCGTCGAAGCAATGGCTTAAAATGTAACGTGTAAGGTATGTAGGGCTAGGATAACGACTCAGGACAGTCGCACCGGTTCTGTTAAAGTCTTGGGGCTGCACATCGCCAAGTCGTATTATAAGCTTCCTTTGACCCAAATGTTGGCTTCAGGTTACAGGTGTAACAAAGAGAACTTATTGCCTGCGACACAACCCTCAAGTAAGAGCTTTCTGCTGGACTGCTGGTTCGGCCTAAAGAATTTCCAGTAGAGAATGTTTCTGTTTAGCCATTCGTATATGATAGAAAACCATCGAACGGTGCTTAAGCTAACGATATGAGCTTGGACTTCATTGGGTGAGAAGGGGTGATGACCAAGACAGCAGGATCGCGGCTATAGACGTTTTCATACGACCATCTGCTCACAAAGGGCATCAGTAAATGCATATGCATGCGTGTATCATAGTTTTTTAAATGCATGACATCGTTTTGAAAACTGCATTACTCTTTATATATGGATCCTCAATCAAGCAAGGGGGTAGAGGGAGAGTTTAAAAGCCAACTGACCAGCATGGAAAAACAAAACCCTGTCCAAGTTGATATTACTGCGATATCATAATATGAAGACAAACAATTTTGTTTATAGGCGAAATAGGGTTTTTGATTCTATGAATAATACTTCTAGAAACGAGAACCGTATAATATATGAATTGTACATGTGCTATATATGAATTGTACATGTGCTCAAGTGAAATGCGCCGTTTGATGCTTGTGTAATATTATCAAAATAGTCTCATCTGAAACTATTCCGCTATAATATTATTGTCTTAGGTTATGTATAATAATGATTATAATTTTGAGGCAATGTAATGCCTCTGTAATGGGGTAGGTTTTTGCTTAAAGCAGTATTCTTCAATCCCTGCTGATGCTATAGTATTTAAATATTCCAAAACTTGAGCGCGTGGTGAATGGTAGCTGATACATGATTGATGTGCGGCCGCCACTGCTTCTCGAGCTCTAGGTAGCATATCCTTGTAATACGCGTTCACTGTGTCTTCTACAGCACTTTCATCTTTGTACGCGTTGGCAAGTTCTAAACCGAGTAAACACGCATCTACTATAGCGTGATTTCCAGCTTGATACCACACGAGAATTAGCGACAACTTGCTAAACACTGACACACCGACTTATATCTCTCAGACGTAACCCACTACCACTGGTTGACACCTTCTAAACAACATTCAACTAACCTTGGCCTCCGTGATTTGTCATTGGGTGTGCAGCATCGCCTATAAGCACTGTACGCTGATGTTGTTTCTGGTTGCAGATCGCCTCGAGATTCGGATGCGGTGCTCGCTCTTTGATATACAGGGAACGTACATTAGTGTTAACTGGCGTTTCCATTACTAACTGCCTTAATGGTCCCGTGAACCCAGCCTCGACCACTTTTGCCTTGGCCCGCTGGAGCTTGTCTGTTGCACAATAGCTTTTGACCGATGCTGATAGCCAAGATGACGGATGTAATACTTTTTTTCCTTCTTCGACAGCTGCAAGGTGAATACCAGCATCTTTCTCTGGCCAAGTTACAGACCACATCATTTCATAGGGATTTTTCTGTGTATGGTCAACATCCAGTAACGAAGCAATGATACAGGTCGAGTGCTTGTTGGAGTCATCACTCTTACTTGCAGGAGCGATCATCATGCATGGGCCGAGTTTTTCGATTTCGCGACGCAACTCGTCGTTGATCCAGTAGCTTGCAGCCAGATTGCGTAGCGCAT
Organism: Zychaea mexicana; assembly: GCF_025766255.1. NCBI lineage: Eukaryota > Fungi > Mucoromycota > Mucoromycetes > Mucorales > Lichtheimiaceae > Zychaea > Zychaea mexicana. The sequence continues at coordinate 22,825 of NW_026516723.1, read as the reverse complement.
TTGTTGTGGTAGTTTGTTCGAATGCCTCGGGACCAATGAGCTGACGACATACATGTGAATGGACCCCGTCTGCGCCTACGAGTATCTTGCCATATTCTACCGTTCCGTCCGTAAAGATCACCTTGATGCCGCTACAACTACTATCACTACTACTACTGCTACTGCTGCTGCTGCTGCTCTTGATGCCATCACCATCACCATCAACTGCTACATTGGTGTAGTGATCAAATGTCTTGCCCCATATAACATCATCCATAACGTCCTCCAATAACCACGTACGGAAACGCCCACGGTTAAGGCGAAACAAATCGGTATTCGGCGGCGCGCTCATCAGGCCCAAACATCTGCTCTCAATGCCATCCACCACGGCAAACGAAGCTCGATCATTTGGATTAACTGCTGCCTTGGCTCCAAGTGTTGCATACTTTGCAGGGGCGATTGCCGCTTTCAACATGGGAAGAGAGAAGTTTAATGTAATTGCCCACCCTTGAAATCTTGCAAAAGCAGATGCGTCCCTTTCAAATATTTTGTAAGGTACGCCACGGTATTTCAGCACATTAGCCAGTGTAAGTCCGGATATACCCGCACCGATAATAAGCACTGGCTGGTTGTTATCGCTTTTATTTAAAGGCATAGGAATAAAGAAGTAGAATAACTTAAAATGCAGCCAAGAAAAGATAGGAAAAGAAAAAAAAAGTGCTATTGTTAGTAAAGAAAAAGGAATGGGTTGCTGCATTTCCTCCCTTGCAGCCGTCAATTACGGATAGAAGTGGGTGCTTTTGGCTTTTCTTAACAGTTGCCCCTTTCTTTCTCTGTTGCTTTTAATAGAGTAAGCATGTGGCAATAAATTGGTTGCGTTCCTTTGAGTTCAGTAAACAGGAGGCTGTGTATAGGAAGCGTAGACACACATTACAAACAATGCTCTGAAAATATGTTACAGTATTGGATGATACTCAAACCTCCTCATTACTTCTAGCAAGTAGATGGACTTTCGCTTTCATGTACTACTACACAGTTTTTACATGTCATACATTGCTATGTGCACGACCCTGTGATACTACTCGCGCCTTAGCAGATGATAAATCTGGTCATGTTTCATCCGCAGCATTATATTACATTTGTTCTTGCTTCTACAAGCTAGCTATTATATCATCAAATGATTATGTAGACAGTTTCTAATTGTATGCAAAGGGGACCATTTGTCAATCCCAGTAGCGTGTAGTGATAGTTTTTAACTTTTTCAGTATTGTTTTTTCTTGCTATTCAGTAAAGTTTTGTCGTTTTAGAAACGCGAAACATTATGAAGAGTGGATCAGCACTGCAATTTCACACTGCGGGAAAATAAGAGTGCGAAAAGGGTTGGAAAACGGGTTAAAATGTTAACCGGAAGGAATGGGGTAAACTGGAAAAATCCACCCACTCTACTCTTTTTTTTTGACCTGTCGTTGACCAGCATTTCCTTAAATTATCCTTATTTCCTCTGCGTTTTCACCAGTATTACCCGACTTTTACCACTGACTCTCACCCAAATACACCGTTATCAACCGCTATTATACTTTAAATACAAATGTTAAATAATAATGTATATACAGAGCCAGAAGTAATAGTTTACAGTGATCTAGTATCTAGTATGCAGAAGGGTATCAATCCATATCCAGCAAGCAACTACACTTTGCGCGTGAATCCTATATTTGAGGCGTGATCAATTAGTAAGATATACAATAACGCGAGCATCCCTTTAGACCACAGATACTTGCCTAATCGGCTGATTGTTTTCGCGACTTGCGCTTCTTTCCACCTTGCTGTCTACTCTTCTTCTTTCGTTTCTATAAATGACGCCTAACAGTGAAGATACACAACAGAGTATAATGGTAGCCAAGTTTTATATATATTACCCTTGACTCGCTTGTTGTTGTTTCTTGCTGTGTACTAACGCTTGTAGTTGTGCTTTGCTGTGTGGTATCCCTACTTAAATTATGATCCTTTGAGTAAACTCGTTTCAAAGTAATGTTTTACAGCTGATCATATTTTCTATCCAGTTTTTTCCTGAGCTCTCTGTTGTAATACTTCGCCTTATCATGCCATCGTTCATATGCTATGTGTTCGACACATCAATTTCCCACACATTGACGAACTGGTAGCCCTTGCTTTTGAGCCTCTTCGAAAACAGTGTCAACCAGCAGCTTCTTGTCAATTAACTTGAGCTTTTTCCAGGAAGGTATTCTTGCCTCATCGCCGTTCTTGTCCTGCAGCGTTTCGAACACGTCTGTACACGCCCAAAGCGCTACTTTTCCCATATCTTTTAATATAGACTTGGCATTCGCAGTGATTTCGAAGTCGCCGTGCTCTTCAAAGAACTGTAGAAGTGCTGATCGAGAACATCTTGACACTGGTGATTTCTCTGATCCCGGTCGTGACGATTACGGCTATACAACGCCAGAATCACGAGAGCTGCAGTCTGGCGCTGGCTCTTTCAGCAACGCAGCAAGCAATCAAAGCAGCAGTTACAGTGACAGCACGAACAATGGTAGTAGTGAAACCGGTGGAAGTATCAGCAGCGGTAGTCAATGTAAAAGTAGTAGCGACAGCGATAACGACAATGACGGCATCACGAGCAGAAACAGCAACAGCAGCGACGAAAACTATACGTGAACACGAGTTTTCAGCAAAGCCTCGCCTGAACGCCAAAAAGATTGACTTTGCAAAGCTGACATTACCTGTGGATTTGAATGCGCGTAGGGACCAAAGCAGTGATGATGCATTGCAGTGGGCAGATACGTTTGGCACTATACTCTTGCTTTTTAGTCATCAGCACCAAGGAAAGAAAATGATCTTATGTCTACTACGTCTTGAACTTGATGCACATCCAGCTACATTCACAAATATTCCCATTGGCACACACTCACAATCTAGGCTCTATGTGACTGACGCTTCTCATCTGGATTGTCTGGCAATGCAGCTCAAGTCGATAAACATTGAAAATAGGCACTATTATCTGTATCCCGATATGCGTAGACACAACTTCTTAAATAGCTCCAAAATTTGATCATTTTTCATATCAATAATATTGCGTTGGGTATTCGCGGTGAAAAAAAGAGAAAAGCTAGTTTACTGAAATCACCTAGACTACCCTGGAATAACCTTCTCGACTATTCTCACCTTGTTTTTACCTTATCTCACCATCGTCATTTTTATTATAGAAAAATTAACCCAAAGTGCCCTGTTTGTAACCATTCCATACGGTGAATCAGAATTTTAACCGCTACTTCACCTATATTAACGCATAATAACCGGTTTCTCACCCAATCCGTTCCCATCATCGATGATGGGAACAGCAGGTCCACCACAGACAATACATATGAAATGGGTATATAAACGCGTAAGAAAAAAAAATGTTGCCGAAATTCCAGAGCTGCATATCAGGCATACCTTTTGGTTATTACATTTCTTTTAAAGCGGGACTGCATAATGACTTACGCACCCTCTGTGTGCGACTGGAATAGTGTTTTTGATTTATCGACAGAGCAAACTGCTCTTTCTGTTATCGTAAACAACATGACAGCACTTAACGCTATTTAAAATATGTTTGAATAATAAATTCTCGCTTTGAGAAGCATGTTAACACATCACACATGCTCTTTCTTTTCAGCAATTTCTGTTCTCTGGATCAAACAATGGCTTTGAAAAAACTTACATATCATTTAACGACAGTGACTGTACAGAGCAAGGGGGGACAGCAGATTCATAAAAAGCAGCGAGACACAGACATGCCAAACCAATCATCAGCAAAGATCAAGTGAAGAGAGACTAGTTTATGTATCGGAAAATGCTCCAATAATGTATTCTGCTGAAACTATACATTTACTAGATGGCGCGCATGGATTGTCCTGGCAGAAGTTGTGTTGGTGACTCTTGCCCGTATGTAAAATTAAATTTTGCTGGTTATTAATTTGTCTGTATCGCTCATGTACAACTAATGTGCCTGTCATTTTCGCGCAACTTTTCTCTCTCTCTAGCTTCGATATCTCCTCTCCTTTTCATAGGGGTAAGCCTTTGTTTAGCCGAGCAAAATGTTCATATTTACGACATATTCACACAAAGGAATACGTGTAAGGCATTTTACAGAATCATTACCTACGACACAAGACTTTTGGTGGTGAACCCGCTGTGGAGATGCAATTAACATCGTGGGCACTCTGCTGCAATTAGACACTTCTTTCTTCATGTTTCCAGGATGGGTATTACTAGGGACACTCCAAAAAAATGACTCGACACTCCATTTTTCCTCAAATAAACCAAATAGTTACACAAAAATAAACAGATGCTCTATAAATATACTAAAAAAGGACTATTAAAGGAAGAGGAGTATTTGGAGTGTTGCAATCGCCACGATGGCGTTGTAGGCGTTTGGAGTGTTTGGAGTGTTTGGAGTGTTTGGAGTGTCTGGAGTGTTTAAAGTGTTGCAATCGCCATGATGGCGTTGTAGGCGTTTGGAGTGTCTGGAATGTTTAAAGTGTTGCAATCGCCATGATTGCGTTGCAGGCGTTTGGGGTGTTTGGAGTGTTGCAATTGCCATGATGGCGTCGTAGGCGTTGAGCTTATGAAATTTTTTACTACTACGATGACTGATAAAGCTACGAGATGTCTATTATATAAGTTGACAAGTTTATAAAAGAAAAAGGATAAATCCCCTTTTCTTCCTCTCTCCCTTTTCTATCAAAATGAACGCTACAAGAACATATACCCTGGTTGATCTTATTGGCACCAAATATGATTCGAAAAATCAGCTCCGAGCAAAGGTTCAAGAGATGGCCCTAAAGAATCAGTTTGCAACATCCACCAAGCGCAGCAACAGTCGAAATATCTACATCCACTGTGTCCATGGGGGGTATCTACAGGAACTGTCATGACATCGACGATGATGAACGTGAAAGACTGGTATCGACACAGAAGACCGGTTGTGCTTGGGAGCTCTTTGGCTCATACATACAGAAAATCAAAAAATGGGTGATTAAACGTGTCAGCAGCGCCGACAGCCACAATCATTTATTTGACAGTAACGCAGCAGCATCTTACCATCAACATCGAAACCCAACAGCTGATATTGCCAGTCGCATCTTGTCAATGACAGAGACTTCTATCAAACCAGCCAAGATTTGTCAAGAGTTACAAAACAACGACGAAGGCACAATCGTGACAATCAAGGATATTTACAATTTCCGCCAAAAAATATTCAAGGACGACAAATCTGGTGCATTCAGCAAACTATTCAGCTTCTTGGTCAGCAATCAATATATCGTAAGATATCGCATAGATAGGAAAACGGAAACATTGGAAGCATTGTTCGTTACGCATCAAGTTGGCTTGGAAAAAGCAAGGCGATTTAAAGAAGTCATCAGTCTCGATGCGACATATGGAACGAACAACAGCAAGATGCCACTAATTAACGTTGTTGGGATCAGTAACCTTGGTACGACGTCGCTACACAATATCTTAATTGCATCAGCAGTCGTCGTCAATGAAAAAACCGACTCCTATCTGTGGGCTATGAGGACCATGCGTGATACTATTTGGCCCGAAGGTGATGTCGGTATCTTCATTACTGATAACGAGAAGGCGCTCATCACTGCCATCGATACTATCTTTCCGAAATCGATTCATCTTTTATGCGGTTGGCACATGGCGCAGCATTTGATCTCTCAGTTCGGTGGCTGCTTTCCGAAGTACAAGCAAGTCAAGAGCGTTGTGAATTGCTTGATTTACAAGTACAAAGACGAAGAGAAATTCGAAGAAGCAATCAAGGAATATCGCCAACTAGCAGAGGATGCAGCAGCAGCAATGATCGAACAGGCAGAAAAACAAGATATCAAAAAGGCTGAAGCAAAAGAAAAGAAGCTGAACGATAAAGAAGAAATCGATGAAGAACAAGAAAAGAAGCCGACAAAAAAAGAGGAACTGCGAAACAAAAAAAGAAAAGACAAGGAAATGAAAAAAAGAAACAAAATCGCAGTTGCCCGTAAGACAAAAATCATCAATTATCTCGAAAGGTATGTATATCTTACTTTGTAACGGTTTGCTTGAAATTATGTAGATTAAGTATGTGATAAGGGTGATTTAGTTAACTCACTGTACCCTCGCGTTATTTTACGTCTAGTGTGCTCACCTACAAGGATAAATGGGCTGCACCGCAGGCTGGAAAGCAGTTCAACCTTAATGTGCGAACCACATCACGAACAGAAGGGACTCATTGGATCATCAGAGATACTATGCAAACGACGGGCAGCCTCTATCGCACGTTTAAAGCTATTAACGAAGTCATGAAGAAGACAGTAAGCATTCTATATTCTCACTCATCTCCGGTGTTTGCTATTCAATTTATATGTAGCGATATGTAAATAAGCTAACTTTAATGCTTAAAAGTTTGAAACAGAAAAGATGGACTTCATACACGAGCTTCGTAACACTCCACTTTTTACAAAGCGTGAGAGTGCAGCTTTAAGGAACCTTTTCGGCCATGTCAGTTTCTTTGCTTTGATCCGAATTCGAAGGAGCTTGACCGTGCGTGGAAAAACGTAGGCAATCAAATCAATTGCGACACGTTGGATTGTATTTGCACGAGTAGAATCAATTTTGGTTTACCATGCCAGCATATGATCAACCTAAACGGTCCTGCTGTTGATTTGAATGAGATTCCTAAACGTTGGCTTCTACAGTATGATTCAGGTATGTACTATTATACAGCTTCATCTACTAACAATAGCATGTTGTCGATACCCTCTCATATATGTGCTTCCTGTGTATTATATAGCTCTATTTGAAATTAAAGACCCAGCAGTATCAGTTGACCACCAGATGGAGAAGCTCGTTACAAACTTAAAGAACAAAATCATTTCCCTGGAAACCGAACAAGAGAAAGTCAATCTCTTATCCCGTTTTGAGGAGATCCTTGAGGAAGACGTTGAGACTGTTGATCTCGCTGAAGTCACGTTTCCTGAGCCAGTTGCTACGAAAGGAAGGCCCAAGAATACGAAGGACAAAAGGATCCCATCTTCTTTTGAGACCGAAAAGAAAGAAGAGCTGCTTAATGCTGCTGGTAACGATAAGCCTAAAAAGGCCCTTCATACCAGCGAAGTACAACACGACGACTATGTCCTTTCAACATCGAAAAGGGATCAAGAAACTGTGTATTTGGAACGTGCTCGTAAAAGGTCAGTCTTTTTGTATTCAGAACAATACTTCGTCATACGTACTATTCCCATTTTATATTAATAAATGTATATATGATTGTACATATAGGATTCGTACCGAACCTAAACCAGAGTCTTTCTTCTTTTTAGTTCACCCAGATATTCCGAGGGATTGCATTCATGGGACAGTTAATATTGCTTCTGACGGCTGGTGTGGCTTCCGCACCATCGCGCATTGCGTTAAAGGAGACCAAGAACAATTCATGACGGTCAAAAGGGAAATGCTAGAGTGCCTGCACAAAAACAAGGACATATATTCGAAGTATTTCATCAGCATGTATGACCTTGCTCGCCTCGAGGAGACGATCGCTTTTGGCCTTGACTACACCCGCAACACTGAAGGCAAATATCCAAGGTGCCCCAGCAAGCATTGGTTCTACACTCCTAGTTGTGCTCAACTTGTTGCTGATACATACAGACGACCTATTGCTGTGTATCTGGACAGAGATGACAAAAACGAAAATGGAATGTACTGTACGGCGCCATTGTTGTTTGTACCATTTGAAGGACCAGGAACGAATGCTCGACCGTTACCTCTTATCATGCAGTTCGTTTCAGGATGTCATTGGGCGACATTAGAAATGAAAACTGCAAAGAAACTACAATGGCCTTTTATCGAACGATCGGTTGTAACAGCTTGTGAAAAGATGGGTCACACGCATGATTTGCGCAAAAAAGTTTGGAGATATTTGGACATCAAAAAGGTCAACATTGAGGAAAATGTTTAGAAAGAAACAATTTCTATAAATAGTTTTTTCTTATGCATCTGTGTGATGCTATCACATATCATTATCAATTTTCTCCTATTCCTTTTATATTAACATTATTATTTAATATACATAATTATGATAAAATCGATAAATATCAACTCAAGCTTTATTTCGCTCTTAGCACTCCATTTTGCACTCCATTTTGCACTCTATTGTCTACATCCTGCACTCCAACATCAGAAGGTCCATCAAGCGATATGTTTATAGAGCAACTGTTTATTTTTGTGCAACTATTTGGTTTATTTGAGGAAAAATGGAGTGTCGAGTCACTTTTTTGGAGTGTCCCTAGTAGTAATACCCTTCCAGGATACATATGTTCGGCGAATAGACGGATGTGCTGCTCCTGACAAATGTTGTTGATTTCTGCTGCTAACTGATGAAAATGTTGATGCTGATTGAACCTTGTTTGTTTATGAGGGCGCATGTCGTAACACTGTCGGATCGGATTTGGACAATTTCCTTGCGCCATGTTTGCTGATGGCTCTGTAACGCATGCAGAACTGCCCCTAGTTCTCTCGCCAATTGATTGACATCGCTTGTTCTTGTGGTCGCCAATGTCCGAAACCTTGTCGACCTGTGCTGTAATAACCCCGCCCGGAATCGCTTGCGTTTAGAAATCCCAATGGTTCCAGATGGGTCTTTAAAAGGTGGCCATGTTGGCGTGCTTGTTCTTTGCTCGATGCTAGCAGAGATGTGAAATGTCAATTTCAGGCCTTGTTTCCGCAATGGGGCAAGCAACTTGACCATAATTTTTGTAAACAACCGGGGCGCATGGGCCACTCCAAACATCAGGCGACGTGCTTGATAGGTCTTCTGTTGCCAACAAAATGCCACAGAAGGACGGTCGTCCGAATGTAGCGGGATATGTAAGTATGCATCCTGGAGAATGCACCTCACTATCCACTCCGATGGACGGACCATATGTCGCAAGGTCGGCAGACCCTCCATTTTGAAATGCTCGTATTGGATATAGTCGTTCAATTGTGAGCAATTCAGTACCGCACGAACCTTGTTGTGTTGCCGGAGCGGAAACAGATACGATTGCACATGCATCTGGTGATATGGAATCTCTTCGATGGCTTGTTTGTTCAGTAATAGCTCCTGTATACTGCTTGATCCAGGAGAGCGGCGTTCTCCTGTGACATACGTAAGCGATGGTCCTCGTAGCCAACCATTTTTGGGGGAAAACTGTAAAGGGAATCCGTACTCGGGCTGATATTTGTTTCAATGTCCATGGATCTGGTGTTGAACCCAGGTTTGTTTGTTGACTTGTAGCAGAGCTCCTACTACTGGATATGAGGGCGGTACATAGTGGAACTGGTTGCTGCAGGACCATCAGACGTCGGCAATGCTGAATCCAGGTTCGCCGTGGTTGCGCCATTGCCTGAGTATTGTATTGTTTATCTGTCGGAGGTATTGCTGGCGCCCGCTCCACCTCCGGAGTAGTTTTTCCATTGGGTTTTGGTATACCCACGGAAGCCACCACGGTTGTTGTAGTTGCTGTTGCTCCCGTTCGAGTTGGCATTGACAATGACGCGATGGTGATTCCAGTTGCGGGCTTCGTCATGAACCTTTTGGCAGAACTCGGGGCCAAACAAATCTGCGTCGTGTTCAGCTGAGGTTTCTGTCGTGGAGCAGGCACTAATGAGAGCTTGACTCCAACGCGCTGATTTTGCCAAGGCTTCTCGTCTTTCGATTCAATTGTCTTCAGCTGTGTGGAACCCAAGTGCGATGATGTTCTGAAACTTGCGCGCCATGGATGCCATGAAGACCTAATCGGCGTGTTCATGTAAGACTGATGTTTCCAAGAAGTGGAGTGTATAACAGGCGGGGCGGAGAGCTTGGTACACTTCTTTTTGAATTTTGGCGAGCTGTCTGTCTCTAGCCTTTGCTTCTCCCTGTAAAGAATGGCTGTAATTCTGCGTCGATATCTGGCGTGCGCAGGAGACCTGCTTCAAGCTCTGGATTTTGCCTAAGCAAGTCTTTGATGGTGATAGAGGCAAGGCGGTTATCGATGCGCGGGTAACCGACGACTTGCTTGACTGATTTGGCGACGGGGTAATGCCCGGCTGCATTGTAATTTTCGCGAGCTGATACGAGAGGTCGATCAAAGCTTTCGTCTTTATCGGGCCTTAATAATAGTGTTGATAAAGCTCAGGTATTTCAAGGTTGTCTACTGGTGATGGTGTTGTTGGTGTCGGTTTGGTCTTCAGTGTTCATGTACGTAGGCGGACTGCCACAAGCTTTGAAAACGGCTAAAGAGACATAGGAATAGCAAATTCTTCTTTAATAACAAGTTTACTACCACATTTAGTATATAAATAAAGGCTGTGGCATGCTTGGAAGCGGCCGATAACATTGGATGACGAGTGACGACGATGGACAGTTAAATGACGGCAAATGTGGTATAAGATATATATACGTATGCAGCGTTGTTTTTATTTCGAGATGAGCATATATAAATATGCGATTAGGTGGGATATGTTGCGATAACAAAAAAACGTAACAATTTATTGAGCAAGGTGTTCCTTGATCTTGCCATCGACTTGGCTGGAGTCCTTGTCATCACGGACTTCATCAACCTTTTGGCCGTTCTTGTAGAACAAGAAGGTAGGCAGAATCTGATCAGAAACTTCGTAAAAGATATCCTAGTAATTTTTTTAGCGAAAAAAATGTCAGCTGTTTCGTAAGATTTGGCCAAAAAGTAAACTCCCTTCCCCACCCCCTTCCTCCTTATTCCAGCAAAGCAGATGGTAGCAAACACATACGTGAACCGCATCAGCGTTAACCTTGGCAAAAATGGCATCAGTGTAATCTTGGGACATCCCCTCGACAATTTCAAACATCCCTTGGTCCTCGGTCTGTGGGGTCCACGCGTAGACAATGACCTATCGCACATGAATACTATTGTTTTAGTAGGGGTGGATGTGACACGACTACAGCAAGAACTGCAAAGGAAATGCAATACATACAAGCTTGTCACTCTTGATGAGTTCTCGGAAAGCTTCGACAGATGTGAGGTCTTGGACAGTCATGATGGTTCTGATAAATGAGGAAAAAGTTAAAGAAAACAAACGCGCAATCGGAGGGGAGGGGTGTCGCTTGTTTTATATAGAATGCCGAAGCTTTGAAAAGAATGTAAAAGCTTCAAAAATAGCCAGTAAGGCGTATATTACCAAACAGCGTTACCCGCTATACACACCCCAAGATGCAAATTCATAAAAAAGGACATTGCTACGCTCAAACTTGGATAAATAAAAGAAGTGATTGGCTGAAGCTGGAGTTTTGTTTACTTCTAAGCGAAGTGCCAGGAGAACTGAAGAGGCACACGGGTGTGAGAACCAGCGTGTGGGGGGACATTCTTGCATCTTGCTCTGACAAAAACTCTCCCCATCTGCAGATTTCGAAGTCCAGCAGTGAGTATACTAATCTGCGTTTTCTTTCTAATGAGCTTTTTTTGCTTATCTTCTAACACTTCTTTTAATGTCTCATATATAGAGCATCTTTTATTACAAAAAACGTAAGCTTTTGATTGATAGCATATTATATAACGTACGAACACATATCAACTAACACTCTGTATAATAGGATGGCCTGTCTCTACTCAGTCAAATACCATGGTAAGCTGCTTTCTATTATAGCGGATAATGGCTTTCATAATCTAAACCATGAAAACTGACGCGTTTTTTCGCTAGATAAATGATCCAAGTCGGCACAACTTTGTCGTAGAAAGAATGTCAAGAGTAGTGGAGCTGTTCAACATCATTGTTGGCTTGGCTGTACGGTCCAGCGTCGTCACCAGCTATCGTTTTTTTTGTATTCGTTGCAACGCTTCCCATTGAGGGCGTAAAATAAAATGAAACTCATCCTCCGTTGCCCAGTTACATCTCCCCCGAAAGTGGAATCCCCCAAAAATCATCTCACATGCCCCTTCTGTAAAAGGAAATTTTTCTTGATCTCTGTTTACTTTTCCATGTTCCAAATTGGGAAACGGGGCACTTTGGGTGTGTACACACCCAGATTGACAAACTTTAAGATACCATGATTTATTGGACACAATTTCGGCCCGTTTTCAAAGGAGGTGAGCAGCCTCCCCCAAACAACCTGGGAGACTTTTTTGGTGCGTCTTTGTTTGCATTTCTTGTACGAAAAGGACTCTCTCGCTTATTCAACGCCCCCCTCCTGGAAGTGAGCACCCACCACGTACACGATCTGTCCAATCACAATTGGTTTCCGCTAATTAAGCTGCCAGATTTACAATGTCTTTGTAATGAAAATGTAATTACGCAATCACAGAAAAGTAATCTGTTTGTAGTTGTAACAACACTTTACTGAAGAGGCATAAAATATATTAATAAAAACTGGCATATAAGAAAAGAAGCGAAAGACAAAAAATAGGATTTAGAGGGGCATAGAAAACGGACATAAGAATCATACAGAAAGAATATAAAAGGTGGTCATAAAACGCATAGAAAAATCATCCAGAAAGAATATAAAAGAGGTTCGTTAAAATGCATAGAAGAATTATCAACAAAGGGTATAGGAATGAGACATAGGTAACGTATTAAGAAGAGAAATGTTATAAAGAAAAGATTGAAGGAATGGGTTTAGTAAACGATTTTTTCAAAGTTGTACGTCGTGTTTTTGAGCCACCAGCAAGTCCCAAACTTCGACTTATTGGCGCTCAACGAGTCTCTCTGTGGCCCACTCGTTATTGGACTTTGTGACATGTCGAAAACTTCGACAACAAGATCTTCGTCAGTGCTATTAAGGACGAAATCATCGCGAGGTAACCGCACGACGATAAAATTGCTTGCGATGTCTTGAACGCAGCAATCAAAAATGCATTGACGCAGCTTCACCAGCAGCCAGAACAAAATCGTAAGCTTGAACATAGTACTCGTCGCCTTGTTTCGCCGTGATGACATCTAGTGTCAACCCACTCGTCTTGGCGGATTATAGAACAAGGCAGCTAGGCCAACCTTAAGCTTCTTACTGCTGTTTGTGTTGTCTGCCAGAACGAGCCCACTTTGTACCAACGCAGGATCATATCATACGAAGCGATAACATCTGGACGGCAGGTTTCCCAAACTCCTGAAAAACAATCCACGAAACGACCACCTTCACATATATGACGTAGCATATATTCTTCTGCAAATTTCCTGGCCAAATCTCGTCCACCGTTCTGCATATTGGTGTGGCATAGATCTGTTTACTTCTTGTGTATCTAGCTCTTTTACATTTATCCCATGTTAAGGTAATGGACGAAGTTGATATGTGTATTATTCCTAGGATGCCTTTTCTAATCAACTGTTTATACCATACAGAGCAATAGCTGATACTTGCCGTCTTATGTAGTCTGATAAGTGAGGTAAGCATACCCATTCCCTCCTTCATAATATCTACCTTCGTCGTGACCTGTATCCTAGCTAGAAGTATGACAGTAATAGTAGTAGTAGTAGTAGTCGCGTCCTTAGTTCTATTTCTCTTTCTACTGTGTACTTTTTTCAAATGTCGTTTTTACAAATAATTCTGAACTGAAAAATCTGAACGCCCTCTTGCTTGCTTGCTTGTTTGTTTACGCCTATTGGAACGATCGTTGAAGCTTTCTCTCGATCACCCAATATGCATAACCCCCGCTCCCCCCACCTTGTTAGATGCTCGACCGTAAAAGGCAATTTTTTGAATCCTTCATTGTTTGTAAACAAATCTGCACAAAAAACCTCTGGGTGTGTACGCCGGAAAACCGGAGGATATCATATACAGCTGAGAAATATGCATCCGTATGAGTAGGAAGTGATTTGCGTCAGGCAAGCCCTTCTCTCTGGCGCATATAATGAGAAGTACTCGAGCTGATTTCTCAGGAGAATTACATCTCCAGGTTCATCATGTTGGGTCCGTCCCTACAAAGATATAAACACAAATACTGCTTTGTATGACTGACAATTCGTATCCTAATCGGTGTAATTTCTTTGCTCAACCTTACAACAAGAACTACTCTAGTGATCAGAAAAGAAAAGTTAGATCATAATTGCTGCTGTGAGTGAGACTTGCGGCCTAATGCTACTGGGCCAGGTCCTCGTAAGAGTAATGAGACAGAGGGTATATCGATGAACATTTCAGCTTTTGAGCAGTGATTACCAATGTCCCAATTAAGAAGACCATTACATTTTTCACTTTTACCATTCTTGTAATATGACCGAGCACCATAACGATTGCGGAACTATGATATGGACAACACTAATCGGTATGGTATCAATAAAGCATTCGACAAGAACCGCATTCTTTAATATGATTCGATACAGAACCAAACTTTAAAACAAAAGAACGTTTTGTTCTAGTATCGGATTTGTACTTTTTTCCTGAACAACCACATATCTTATAGCAAGGCCGATCACTTTGAAATTAGATGAGGATCGCCATGGTTATGGCCTTCCTTGAGATAGTATATGCACTAATAATAATCCTTACCGTGAACACTGAGGCGTGCCTGGCTAGGAAAGGGTTCCTGAAGGTGGTGGATTGCCGCAGTAGTAGAATTACTCTGGGAGTGTGGTTGCTTCTTCTTCGTCGAAGCAATGGCTTAAAATGTAACGTGTAAGGTATGTAGGGCTAGGATAACGACTCAGGACAGTCGCACCGGTTCTGTTAAAGTCTTGGGGCTGCACATCGCCAAGTCGTATTATAAGCTTCCTTTGACCCAAATGTTGGCTTCAGGTTACAGGTGTAACAAAGAGAACCTATTGCCTGCGACACAACCCTCAAGTAAGAGCTTTCTGCTGGACTGCTGGTTCGGCCTAAAGAATTTCCAGTAGAGAACGTTTCTGTTTAGCCATTCGTATATGATAGAAAACCATCGAACGGTGCTCAAGCTAACGCTATGAGCTTGGACTTCATTGGGTGAGAAGGGGTGATGACCAAGACAGCAGGATCGCGGCTATAGACGTTTTCATACGACCATCTGCTCACAATGGGCATCAGTAAATGCATATGCATGCGTGTAGTTTTTTAAATGCATGACATCGTTTTGAAAACTGCATTACTCTTTATATATGGATCCTCAATCAAGCAAGGGGGTAGAGGGAGAGTTTAAAAGCCAACTGACCAGCATGGAAAAACAAAACCCTGTCCAAGTTGATATTACTGCGATATCATAATATGAAGACAAACAATTTTGTTTATAGGCGAAATAGGGTTTTTGATTCTATGAATAATACTTCTAGAAACGAGAACCGTATAATATATGAATTGTACATGTGCTCAAGTGAAATGCGCCGTTTAATGCTTGTGTAATATTATCAAAATAGCCTCATCTGAAACTATTCCGCTATAATATTATTGTCTTAGGTTATGTATAATAATGATTATAATTTTGAGGCAATGTAATGCCTCTGTAATGGGGTAGGTTTTTGCTTAAAGCAGTATTCTTCAATCCCTGCTGATGCTATAGTATTTAAATATTCCAAAACTTGAGCGCGTGGTGAATGGTAGCTGATACATGATTGATGTGCGGCCGCCACTGCTTCTCGAGCTCTAGGTAGCATATCCTTGTAATACGCGTTCACTGTGTCTTCTACAGCACTTTCATCTTTGTACGCGTTGGCAAGTTCTAAACCGAGTAAACACGCATCTACTATAGCGTGATTTCCAGCTTGATACCACACGAGAATTAGCGACAACTTGCTAAACACTGACACACCGACTTATATCTCTCAGACGTAACCCACTACCACTGGTTGACACCTTCTAAACAACATTCAACTAACCTTGGCCTCCGTGATTTGTCATTGGGTGTGCAGCATCGCCTATAAGCACTGTACGCTGATGTTGTTTCTGGTTGCAGATCGCCTCGAGATTCGGATGCGGTGCTCGCTCTTTGATATACAGGGAACGTACATTAGTGTTAACTGGCGTTTCCATTACTAACTGCCTTAATGGTCCCGTGAACCCAGCCTCGACCACTTTTGCCTTGGCCCGCTGGAGCTTGTCTGTTGCACAATAGCTTTTGACCGATGCTGATAGCCAAGATGACGGATGTAATACTTTTTTTCCTTCTTCGACAGCTGCAAGGTGAATACCAGCATCTTTCTCTGGCCAAGTTACAGACCACATCATTTCATAGGGATTTTTCTGTGTATGGTCAACATCCAGTAACGAAGCAATGATACAGGTCGAGTGCTTGTTGGAGTCATCACTCTTACTTGCAGGAGCGATCATCATGCATGGGCCGAGTTTTTCGATTTCGCGACGCAACTCGTCGTTGATCCAGTAGCTTGCAGCCAGATTGCGTAGCGCATTTGTTGTGGTAGTTTGTTCGAATGCCTCGGGACCAATGAGCTGACGACATACATGTGAATGGACCCCGTCTGCGCCTACGAGTATCTTGCCATATTCTACCGTTCCGTCCGTAAAGATCACCTTGATGCCGCTACAACTACTATCACTACTACTACTGCTACTACTGCTACTACTACTGCTACTACTGCTACTACTACTGCTGCTGCTGCTCTTGATGCCATCACCATCACCATCAACTGCTACATTGGTGTAGTGATCAAATGTCTTGCCCCATATAACATCATCCATAACGTCCGCCAATAACCACGTACGGAAACGCCCACGGTTAAGGCGAAACAAATCGGTATTCGGCGGCGCGCTCATCAGGCCCAAACATCTGCTCTCAATGCCATCCACCACGGCAAACGAAGCTCGATCATTTGGATTAACTGCTGCCTTGGCTCCAAGTGTTGCATACTTTGCAGGGGCGATTGCCGCTTTCAACATGGGAAGAGAGAAGTTTAATGTAATTGCCCACCCTTGAAATCTTGCAAAAGCAGATGCGTCCCTTTCAAATATTTTGTAAGGTACGCCACGGTATTTCAGCACATTAGCCAGTGTAAGTCCGGATATACCCGCACCGATAATAAGCACTGGCTGGTTGTTATCGCTTTTATTTAAAGGCATAGGAATAAAGAAGTAGAATAACTTGAAATGCAGCCAAGAAAAGATAGGAAAAGAAAAAAAAAGTGCTATTGTTAGTAAAGAAAAAGGAATGGGTTGCTGCATTTCCTCCCTTGCAGCCGTCAATTACGGATAGAAGTGGGTGCTTTTGGCTTTTCTTAACAGTTGCCCCTTTCTTTCTCTGTTGCTTTTAATAGAGTAAGCATGTGGCATTGAATTGGTTGCAGAGATATGCATTTTGCGTTCCTTTGAGTTCAGTAAACAGGAGGCTGTGTATAGGAAGCGTAGACACACATTACAAATAATGCTCTGAATATATGTTACAGTATTGGATGATACTCAAACCTCCTCATTACTTCTAGCAAGTAGATGGACTTTCGCTTTCATGTACTACAACACAGTTTTTACATGTCATACATTGCTATGTGCACGACCCTGTGATACTACTCGCGCCTTAGCAGACGATAAATCTGGTCATGTTTCATCCGCAGCATTATATTACATTTGTTCTTGCTTCTACAAGCTAGCTATTATATCATCAAATGATTATGTAGACAGTTTCTAATTGTATGCAAAGGGTCGGCTAGCCTGTCGGTTCTGTGATGCAATCAGCTTTCAGGCTGTTTGATATACTATCCGATATATTGTTCACCTTCATACCATTGCAAAAAGTGATCAAATTGTCAAATGATTCGGTTGGCACTGTAAACTAATACACACGAAATCATAGGTCACAACGCGCACATTGTCTTTCTTATACAATATCTATCATTATGCATGGTGCATGTTTCTGATCGATGTTGCCGTGCACTCGGCCATAACAGATGCATCGGGCAACAACGGAGGAGTAATCGGAATCAGCCATTGTGGATTGTTGTCTTATAAAAGCTCTACATATCCGTACTGGGAAGCGATACAAGACAAAAGACGTGGGGCATTGTCAGTTGTGTAGCAAATAACTAGTATTCTAGTTGAGAACAGCCATGGGTGTCTCCCGATACTCATATTCTCGGTTTCATTATTCAAAACAGATGTGTAAAGAAAGCACAGAAAGAGGGATAATACAAGATTGTTGTTGGTACATTAATATCTACAGAGTGGAGAAAAGAAGGATTATCAAAAGTTGAAGAAAAAATATAACGGGATTGACTTGTCTGGATAAGTGTTTTCACGACAATTAATTGGTACGTAATTCAGAACACATATAAGACTTTGCTATAGTCATCATCTGAGAACCACAAAATCGGCCCAAACATCCTCGCGCAGCATCAACCTCTTCAAATCGAGTAACTGAGTCACCCTGCCCCAATGATGGATCCATGGCATATTTGACACGGCTAATGCAAAACGGTACTGGTTCACAGCTGTGGTCGCCATAAAGAACTGGAGTTGAGTGGTCGCTTGTGACAATGGTTGTATACTATGAGGATATGGCGTGGTTACATACATTCATATACAAATAAAAAACTTCGATTGTCTAAACCTCTTTACCTCATTTTCTCCGTCATCTTCACATAGCTGACGGATAATGTCACCCATCATAATGTCAATCTTTTCCAGAAATTTGATCTACAAGACACAACGATTAGCAGTTATCCACATGTATGTATTAATGTATATCGCACTTTCAATCCAACGCCTATAATCCCAAACTATTTACTATGTACCTTGAAGTCTATGTTGCGGTCATGTCCGGCATCATCCACCGCCTTTATATGTAAAAATCCAAAATCGTACTTTGATCCTTTGAGATTGGCAACAACTGCATCGCCTTTGGCTTGAAAGTTCGTGTGATAATCGCCCGTGGCACCTTCAACTTGGAGAATATCCATACCAGCAGTCATGCCAAGTCCTGCAATAATACAAGTAGGCGCAATCAAAAAGCTCTTAAAGCCGTGCAGTCTCTCTATACTAGGAATCTTTGATACTTTGATTTAGTACTAAGTGTTTCCATGAGGTGTATGCGTAGTATGCCATGCATAAGAGAATACAGGTATCTCTTGTCATCCCACTACCACCATAAGCCTATCTGAAAACTTACGTCGATACAGCTACCGCATCCACGAAGTAGTATACAGTTTGCTGGGGTTTTGCCGGCTTTCTTTCTATCGTCATTGATAGGGTGTTTGCTCAATATTTCGTAAAACACATCAGATAGCTCGTTAATCAACTAAAGCAAACAAATGCGTCAGCCTTTCAGTTCTATCCTTGCAGAATTCTTTTAACATTCCACCATCATATACCTTGCTGGTCATATGAGCTTCTACGGTATTTTCGGTAGGAGCGCATTTTACAAGTGGTAAACTATATAGTGCTATTGAGTCAACAGACTCCTCTTTAAAACGTGAAAGCATAGTTTACCGTCCCCGATTAATCTCTACATATCACTTACTTGTCTTTTAAAGGATCTGTGCCACTAATTGTATCGGTCAGTCGGGGACCCCGGACACGTACACCACATCGATGTTCAGTTGCGTATTTCACTGCAACGGTGTGTTCGGGGAATGATGGCAGCTTGCTATAAATTGTTCATAAGATAAAACAATCATATAAATGAGCTGTTCATACAAAGAGAAAAGGGTACCATACTACTTACGCGCCATCCAAAGCATCACATAGTGTGGGTCCTAATCCTTCAAAATGACGATCTGCACGTCTAGAAATGACTATTTCAGTTTCTCTATCGAGGTAGGCAAAGTTTGACTAAGACAGATATGCTTCTCTAAGTACACTTGTTTTTTAAAATGCTATCCAAATTTTGATAAGGCAAGTAAAATACCTTGAACGCAATATCACCTGGGACCATTTCTAAACCAGCACCCATTGTTTCGAAAGCGCCCCTACCTCGGTAGTACCTGAATGGGAAAAAAATCTGTGTTAGCAATCATTTTCTACCTTTATCGTAACAAATACCAAAAGCTTACTTCCGAGGGTTATAACCGAGAATTGACATGTGTGCTGTATCTGATCCACATGCCAAACCAGGCTCAACAGAATCCATGAGTCCATTCTTACCACCCGCTTGTTATAATACCATTTTGACAAGAGAGAGAGAGAGAGAACGAAATCTCCAATTAGTTTGTGATTCACACTCATATACGATCTACTTCCTTCTCGTACCTGCCAGTCTATCGAGCCATGGCGTTTTTGCTGCTTGGAGAGGCGTTTGATAATCGAGTTGAGGAATGGCCACGTCGCCTAGGCCGTCAATGAGAACAAGCAAAAGTTTCTGTTTGGCCACCATTGCAGCTTCGCTATATAAGTGCGGGTGCAAAAAAAAATGAGAAACTGAACCTCTGCTCTGCAGAAATTTGGCGGGACAGGAAGCACTCGTCCTACACTGGGATCTTCCTCAATCCTGTGTATTTTCTTTTATCCGACGCGAATCCATCCATAGATCATTTCACTCTGACAAATTTTTGTGCATATCCATTACATCCTAGAAATGGAAGCACAATACTTAGCTTATATATACTCTAGTAACCATACAAAACAAAAGTTAGTTAATCAATGTAGTCGGTATGTCTAGTGTAGTGATAGCTGTAGTTGTTTTGCAATCTTGCTGGATGAACAGCAGACCCAAAAGATGGCATGCTACTTGTTGTTTGCATTCAGCAGAGAGGTCCGCTGATTGTTTCCAAGATGATGTGATTTAAACATCATGTCTATCTAGTTTCACAGACCTTCTTTTAACAGGATACCATTCAGACATTAACTTATACTGTACGTATGAGCATTCAACAAGAAATGGATTCTGCCACTTTGCAAGTATGTTAGTCACTGCTTGCCATGGTACCAGTATGTCATACCTTATCAGATAGTATAGTAAGTCGAAAACTGCCTGCCAGTTCATAGTTCTGTCGATTCGATTCTTTACATACAAAAGGTTTCTGTGATACATGCAAGCGTATTGAGCGTTTGCATTAATTTGTCACAAAATTAATAAGTGGCGCTATTCATACTCGGGGAAACAAAGTGAAGAAACAATTGGTCTCGGCGCTGAAAGAGCCGATAGAATCTCAACGCTCTTTTGCAATCTAACACACCATGGGAAAGACGGTCCAAGTGTCCAAAGAAAATCCTCTTGCTGAACGCACAGCCGAAGTACATGCGTTGACTCGAGCCGAGGAAGAAGCATGTTACAATGATCTCAAAGCCAAAGCACTCGAATACTGCAAGATTCCCATTAAAGGTACCACCTTGGCCTTTTCTTCTTTTCTGTTGTCTGTAAACTGCACTTTTCAACGAGTACTTTATTAAACAAAACAAAATCTTTTACAGAGTTCGTGGAATGTAGCAAGGAACATAACATTACAGTAATGTGGACTTGCCGTGATAAATTAAAGACAATGAACAACTGCTTGAATACACGGTAAGAAAATACTTATTTAAAGTTGACTGCGAACTCTCAGGGTTGCAGAAAAAAAAAGAACGGGCCTTTGACGAAAATGTTTTTCTAGGACTACACGTGAAGAGCTTGACAAGCTCAAGTTGGTTAAGCTTGAAGCAAAACGCGCAGCAGTGAGAAAGGAACAGCAACAACAACAATAACGATAACAGCAGTAACGCTTTTCAAAGGCGGATGTTTAGATTTTCATATTATGTACACTCATGGTTTCTTTTCTATTTATCTTGATTGATTACATCATCCCTTGTTGGTAACTTCCACCCTTGTCCCCATTAAGAAAAGCGACCATCCAACACTTTGTATACTTATTAAACAGCATATGCTTGTTTTCCATGTTCCTGTTTTAAAAACAAAGTTAGTAGAGTTAGTAATCCAGAACAAAGGTAGCACCATACAGATAGAAACTTACGCTAATAACACAGATATGGTCGAGGTCACGGAAATACTCGTTGTAATCCAATGCATAGCCAACGACGAAAGCATCAGGGATAGCGAAACCGACATAATCAGGAATGTATCCATTGCTACGCTCAGTCTTCTTGACCAACAAGCTGGTGACGCGAACCGACTTTGGGTTGAAATCCTGGAGGCGTTTCAGCAATTTAACCATGGTTTTACCGGTGTCGATGATATCTTCAACAATAAGCAGATTCTACACGAAAGCAAGATACACGGTATAATCAGTATACATGCGTACGCCAAGCTGAGCTTCTTTTTATGATGGCTTATCTTATCAGCCAAAATTATATTTACTTTGCCAGCAAGATCCTGGCATTCACTGTCGCTCAGCGAGATAGTGACGCCTTCAGACTGATCGTTCTTGTAGGATTTGACGCGAATGAACTCCAAGCTCAAGGGCACGCTCATACCGTTGTTCTTAGTCAACGCCTTGATCTGGTTTACAAGGTCAGCAAAGTACTGGTGGCCACCTTTTAATATACAGCATACAACTGGGTTTTTTTTTTTCAAAACAAAGTTTTTAGTTTTCTGCTTATTGTGCAACACGAAAAGGCACGGCTTTATCACGCAAAACAATACCTAGAGGACCAGTTGTGTCGTCCACAATGAGACGGGCAAGTTTTTGGATACGGTCCTGTAAAAGGCCAGAGAGAGAGAGAGGAGTTAAGACGAAGTGGGAAAAGCAAGATGGAGCCTGTCAATGCCAGAACAAAAGTTCGGAATGGGTTGTTCTTATCGCTACCATAATGACACCGTGTGGGATCAGAATGCTGGACACGTCCTTTTCATAGTGCTTGGGAATGACAAAGTGCTCCAAGGAGTAGTGGTTCTTTTCGGGAGTGACGTCGATATACTCTTCAGGTTTCATAGGCATGGTTGTTGCTGGATAAACAAAACTTTAAACAGTTGCAGGAAAAAGTAAACAGAAAGAAGGGAGAGAGAGAGAGACAGAAAGAAATTCGTTTTGATCGGTAACGAAG